>NC_073746.1:131096101-131273601 GCF_029784135.1 Toxorhynchites rutilus septentrionalis
GGCATGGGTTCACAGTGGGCAAGTATGGCAAAGGAAATGATGCAGGTGGAGATTTTCAGTAACAGCATCCATCGTTGCGCCGATGCACTCCGGGCAGAGGGAGTCGATCTGATCGATATCCTTACGAATAGTGATGAAGCCAAGTTCGATAATATAATAAATTCGTTCATATCAATCGCTGCCGTACAAGTTGCGTTAACTGATGTACTGAACCATGTTGGCATCACACCCGATGGTATGGTGGGACACTCCGTGGGCGAGTTAGGATGTGCTTATGGTGACGGATGTTTCACTGCGGAACAAACTGTATTGGCGGCTTACTGGAGAGGTCGTAGTATCATGGATACTAAACTAATGCCTGGTCAAATGGCAGCGGTGGGTCTTTCGTGGGAAGAATGTAAGAAAAGATTGCCAAAGGATATTACTCCAGCGTGTCATAATAGCAGCGACAGTGTGACGGTAAGTATTTTTGAAAATATAAAAACCATTGAATACTTGTATTGAAATGTATTAATTGTTTAAAAATGGATAAAGAAAGCAAAATGAACTTGGACGCTAACCATGCCGCTTTTAGCTCTGAATGCTCGGTTCATAGAAAAACTTTACAATAAAAAAAAAGCAGCTTGCATTTCAATAAATAGCAACCATGTTCCAGAAGAATTGTGAATCAATTTGTTGCACCGTATTTAAATATCGCGGGGTTGTCAACAAACTACGTAGCATTATGTCAGATTATTGAGGAAAAGCGTCCGCTTTTAGTTTTATTATCAGGAACCCACGTTGTTGAAATTGAATCATTTGATCAATATAGTATTCCGGGATATAATGTTGCTGCTTGTTTATCACATTCTAGACATACTGGCGGTGTTGCAATTTCTGACAGAGAATCAGTTCAATTCAATGATCGCCTAAACGAAATGATTGATGGAAACTGGTTCTTAGGCATAACAGTTTAACGTGGCATGAAGATGGGTAATTATGGTGTTTTATATCACTCTCCCAGCTCTAATGACCAACGTTTTGTTGAAAAGTTAGAAAACTGACTCGTTGTTCATTGATTCTAGTTAACTAAATATACTGGCTGTTGGCTTTGATATTATTTGCTGTGATAATCATAATTCGAATCATTTGAAGCGTTTAGCTGAAATTTTCAATTTAAAACAAACTGTGAATAAATTTAGGCGTATTTCCCGGCACAGTGAAACTTTCATTAATCATGTGTATTCTAATTTTGATAGTGTTTGTTGAAAAACAGATACTGATTTAAAAATAACCGATCAAGAGACCATAGTTATTAACGTTTTGGATAGTTTCATTATGTGAAATTAAGTGCTGGAGAAAATATTCTTAACAGGCTGTTTCGAACCTTGTGGAGAGTAGCCTGGATTTTCCATTCGAGGTTAATAACTTAGATGAGTCTACAGCTGTTCTAACTAACGTTCTGAAAACGTGTACAAATCAGTTGATCGAAAGTTTGTATCTATGAAAAACTCGAACAGTTGGTGCAATTTGGATCTTTTACGTCTTAAACATGAGAAGGACAGATGATACGAAAGGATTCGTAGAACGAATAGTTCTATCCGTTGGAACAGGTACACGATCGCGCGGAATAAACATTCACAATCAATAAAGAAAACTCGTTGTGAATATTTTAAGAGGAAAATTGATCAGCATCAAAACAACATCAAAGAGTTATTAATTTTTTTTATATCTTTATTGAAGCCAAGTAACTACTTAGAAGTTTAGTTTAGAAGTACGTTTTAGGAAGTTTAGAAGTACGTTTTAGTTCATCTCATGAAAAAATAATATTTTATTAATTGTGATAGACGCGTAGAAATATTTCCTATTGATTGATGCAAACATCTTTCCGATCCGTTAAGAAATGTTCGAGTTATAAGCATTCGAAATACTGGCAGGGTTAGCACACAAATCGGCAGAACAAATGTATGGGAAAAAAAGAAGTTCTTCCAGTTTTCATGAATTAAAACCGTTTAGAGATTAGCGAATTGTAATGTATAGCGTATCAAACAAATCTTAGAGAATTTCCGATTCGATTGGTATGCAAATCATGAGAATTCGTTCACAGTGAAAATAGTTATTAACGTTAACTTTATTTCATAAAAACGTGACCTGTTTTCTGATTTGGCACCCTTCCTGAAAGACGTAGTTCTACGTCAAAACGGCTGAAGTAGACAATGTTAATGCTAGAATTGTTCAAGATTGCTTTCATATCATTTCTCACATTTTGCTGGACCTTATAAATACATCATTGTAAACTGGGTATGTGCCTCAAGTGTGGAAAGAATCTTTAGTTGTTCCGATTCAAAAGGTTGCTGGAACGATTGAAGCCGAAGAGTTTCGTCCCATCAAAATGTTGCACACCTTAGAGAAAATATTGGAACTTGTTGTTAAAGTCCAGCTGTTGAAATATTTAGATTGTAACTCTTTGCTGTACCAGAACAATCGGTATATCGGGAAGGTTATTCTTGCGAAACCGCATTGAACTTGGTATTAGCAAAATGGAATGAGAAATTAGAAGATAAAGAAACCATTGTTGCTGTTTTCTTGGATCTAAAACGCGCTTTCAAAGCAATTTCTAGGCTCTTGTTGTTGAACAAGATTAAGCGCTTTAGAATTACGAGTACTGCATATAAATGGTTTGAAAGCTTTTTGTATGGTAGAACTCAACGGACTGCTTTTAACGATTTCATTTCTAGTTCTGTAGGGAATAATCTTGGAGTACCTCAGGGCAATGTATTAGCACCTCTTTTATTTATTATGTATATCAATGACATGTGGAGAGTTTTACGATTTTGCGATAATAATCTTTTCGCAGATGACACTGTGTTATTCATTGCAGCAAAATATGTTTTTGCGTTTTCTAAGTAGATGGTTGAAGTGGTTGAAGTATAAGCAAATGAAATTGAATATAAGTAAAACTAAATAGGGGAAATGAGGTTAAACTGAACAGGGTTGGTAAAATGAACCAGTGCTTCGATAATTTTATAGTTAAAATTAATACTTCTTCTTTATCCTACTCTTTGAACATTTGAAGCCGCTTAAGACATCTTGTTATGCAGGAAACTCAAATGTCAAATGTAAAAAATAATAAATAAAACAGAAATTTCTCTCACGGTAGCCATTTTGATGTAATTTTGTGC
Source organism: Toxorhynchites rutilus septentrionalis (assembly GCF_029784135.1). Taxonomy (NCBI): domain Eukaryota; kingdom Metazoa; phylum Arthropoda; class Insecta; order Diptera; family Culicidae; genus Toxorhynchites; species Toxorhynchites rutilus. Next base: position 131,099,263 of record NC_073746.1, read on the forward strand.
GCATCGTATTTAAGGAATTTCCCGTGAAATTTAAATTATTCTGATATCTTCGACAAACCATCAGTTTGGACAACTGTTCACATATTCAATGAGATGTAAATAGATATTTTGTTTGGTTTCAATGATTAATTCGCATTCGAAATTACTTTGTTGTTTGGGACAAAATGAGCCACCACTGGATAACGACTAACAATGTCATGTTTTCCGAAGCTGATCTACCTCATCAAATGTTGCTTTTCAAGGGGCTCCTTTTGTGGTTTTGACCCTGAAAAAATATGCCACCTCGACCAAAACCAAACCTCAATATGTGAAGCGTTATGTGTTTCTTACTATTTTTTCGCACGTATGAGTAAATTCTAATTACTACTCAAGGTGAATAAGCTCAGCTTGATTCATACACGTACCTACTATTTCAATAATGATTTAAACAAATTTAGATAAGGAACAACGCATAAATCTATCCTATTTAGCATGATATAAGTAATTGTTCATTTTACCACCACCGTGTGATCATTTTAACCGCACGATAAAAAAATGCTCGATATTACATCTTATTTTCTATTAATGAAAAAATTATTTTTATTTTTTATAAAAAAACCGTTTGATATCTTGAACAACAGTTAGTTAAGCTATAATATTCTCCGAAGAACGGAAATTGTAGCAGTATGTCATCAAGAAAATTGCCAAGAAGTATGGAATCTAATGCGGATCATTTTTCAGATTTAACTATTTGCATCAAAATACAGCTATACAAATCAATCATCTCTCCTCAATTAGACTTTTGTTCTTCCATTCTATTTCTAGTCAATGGAACACAAATATCGAGATAGAATAAAATAATGCGATTAATATTAAAATGTAATAGGTTCACTTCCTCATCTTTGAAAGCGTCCATGCAATGGTTATCCGTGAAGCAAAGAATTGTTTATTTAACTATGGTGTTCATTTTTAAAATAATTAACGGTTTGCTACCTCGATATTTGTGTGATCGAGTTGAAAGAGGAAGTGACTTTCATATTTTGTTTATTTTATATATAAATGATCTGCGACGGGTTTTACGATATTGTGACATTAATTTGTTCGCGGATAATACTGTTCTGTTCATCGCAGCTAAGACTATAAAAGAAACCGAGGGACACATAAACGAAGATTTGCATTCTCTGGCTCAGTGGCTTAAATTCAAACAATTGAAATTGAATGTTGACAAAATAAAATACATGCTAATTTCTTCAGCAAACTCCAGAATTGACGTAAATTTTGAAATAGATGGTGAGACATTAGAACGCGTGAATGAAATCAAATACCTAGGAGTTATCATTGATGACAATTTAACTTTCAAGTCTCACATTAATAATGTCATCAAGAAGATTGCTGTTCGCGCCACGCGCAGCGAGCGCAAAACGTGTTCTGACATGTCATGACGATATAAATTGAAACCTCCATTTGTCTACAATACACATTTTCCGATCATCACCCGAAGCAATTATTGTCTATTCCATTCCATCGCATCACCTAGTCACGTGCGAGAGCGAGATGAATGTAGCAGCAACATAACAACGAACAGCACCCGATCGAACCGAGCGAAGCCGACAGGACAAAAACCCCACCAACTTTCTGACAAATGCAAAGGGAACGCAGAACAGATCATCCATCTTTGCCAGGTTTTTCCTTACCATCAACGTGGAAGTGACTTACCAAGTGATGCGTAATTAGTGAAATAAAGAGAAAATTTGGACTATAACCTCTTGTGTTTTTAACTTCCACAGTGTGCTTAGCCAGAACCATTCCAACCGTAGTTAGCCCGGTTTATGCGCTAACATTTGGTCCTTCGAATCGGATTGGCTTCTGCTAACCTGTGGAATAAAATTCATTCACAAGTGTTTTACGCGAAGTGAATTAGTTGAAAAAACATTGCGTAGCAATTGATCAACATATGTGACATCCTCTTGTGGTAGTGTTTCTGCGTGAAACTACCCTTCATTCGAGAAAAAAGGTGTTTTGCGTGAAGTGAATAAGTTGGAAGAACATTGCTTAGCAGTTGATCAACTTATTTGAAAATGTCCTGTGGTAGTGCTTCTGCGTGAAGCTGCCAAACGACGTTTAGGAATAGAGGTGTCGAAAGAACATTGCGTTGCAATTGATCGATATCCTTTTGCAATTAGTTTTTGTGAATCTGTGAAAAATATTGTACCAGTAAGCGTCCCTCGTGGCTTAGACAACGTGAGTTTTTGTGAAAAAGAACATTTGTGGTTCTTTAACGTGAAGAACAGTGTTACACGATTACCAAACTATACGCAACCGTGAAAATGACGACGCAACATTCCCCAATCAAGACCACCAGTGCTGAAGGCTCTAAAGCAGTGCCGATAATTACAGAGAGTGCGGATGATTCTGCAAGTTTTAAAGGTTTTGCTGAATGGGAGGTTGCTATTGATTCTGGCAGCCAAAGGCTATTATCGTCTCTATTTCGTCAACGTGACCAAGTGAATCAAAAGATTGTCCGTGTTCAGAATGCGCTTATGGCTGCAGGGAACCAATTCAGTATGGCGCAGCTGAAAACGTTCACTAAAAATATCGATGCGGCATACTCGGAGTTCAGCGGTTTCCACAGCAAGGTAATGGCTATTATTCCCGATGAAGCGATTGATATTCAAGAAGAAATCTACAGTGATTTTGAGAACCGTTTCAATTTAGTGTCAACCACTATCGAGGAGCTTCTGCAAGCTCATGTCACAGATCCAGGTGGTCTGCAGAACCCCACAGGTAGGAATCAGTCTCCAGTGATAATTCATCAACAAGCACTCCGTGTTCCCTTGCCAACATTTGATGGCCAATACCGAAATTGGCCTAAATTCAAGGCTATGTTTCAGGATCTTATGAGTACCTCCACCGAATCAAATGCTATAAAGTTGTACCATTTGGAAAAGGCTCTGATTGGTGATGCCAGTGGTGTCATCGATGCGTCCACCATCAGAGATAATAATTACGAGCATGCGTGGCGCATTCTAGAAAATAGATTCGATAACAAACGCCCCATAGTAGATACACATATCCAGAGTATCAAGAATCTCAATCATATGACCAGGAAATCATCCAAAGAATTGCGAGATCTCATCGACGAATGTACGCGTCATGTCGAAGGTCTGCGCTTCATGGGTCAGGAACTTCTCGGTATCTCAGAACTTTTTGTTGTTAATATTTTGACTTCCGCACTAGATAGATACGCGTGAAAGCTGGGAGAAAACTTTAAGCAAAGAAGAACTGCCCAACTATAAAAATACAATTGGTTTCCTGCAAAATCATTATATAATTTTGGAAAGATGTGAAGCTACATCTTTCGTACCCATCGATAAGCCGATGCAGCAGAAATTTTCGATGCCGTTAAAGGACATAAGATCATCCAACGCAGCTACATCGCCATCTGGAGTCGCATATGATTTGTGCTCTGAAATACATCTCAATTATAAGTGTCCAGTACTTAGAAAAATGAGTATCCATGAGAGAATTGCAAAGGTAAAATCGATATATGCTTGCTATAATTGTCTGCGCAAAGGCCATCGAGTTCATGCATGTTCATCCGAACGAACGTGCAGCAAATGTTCCAAAAAACACCATACCTTACTTCACCTGGACCAATTCACTACTCCACCCCTTACTGTGCACCAACCGATCTCATATCCTGAAAATATCGATATATCACTAGAACCGAAATCACAGTTCAACCAAGTAAATACTTCTTGTTTCAGCATCTGGAAGGTGACAAAGCAAGCTTTACTTCTGACGGCTACTGTAAACATTCTCGACAGATATGGTAACCCCCATATGCATAGAGCATTACTGGATTCTGGTTCGCAGGTCAACTTCCTGACCGAATCTGTAGCGAGAACTCTTGATCTAACTATGCATCCTACCAATATTCCTGTTGTTGGTATCGGGGGCTCCAAAACTGTCATTAATAAAAGGACATGTGTAACAGTTAAATCTAACTACAGCAACTTCAAAAAAGAGATGGAATGTCTTATTGCAGATCGTGTGACTGGATCGGTGCCATCTGCAAGGATCGATGTTACCAACTGGGGTATTCCATCTGGATTGCAACTGGCTGATCCAAGCTTCGATACTCCCGATGGAATAGACTTATTAATCGGAGCTGAATTTTTCTTCGATGTAATAATGCAGGGAAAATTTCGCCTTCGTGATGATCTACCATTACTACAAGAGACTGTGTTTGGATGGGTGGTCACAGGTGCCTACAACAACAGCCAGCAACAACCTGAAATACATTCGAACGTGGTAACTGAAGATCTTGAAAATCAAGAAGTTGAAGAGCACTTCCAGCGAACACATCGTGAAAACGGGAAATTCGTTGTGCACCTTCCATTCAGAGAAACTGTAAGCGATCCAAGCAGCAACCGAGCTCTAACGGAAGTGAAAGATCGAGAACCCTACACTACATTCGATGAATCTTCTGTGTATCGATCAGTTCGAACGCTTGGAATATTGTGGGTTCCAATTCCTGATAGCTTCTGGTTTGAAGTTCCTAATTCCCGTGATGTCCGTTATGACAAGCTTGTCACTAACAGGTACATTTTGTCAAAAATCGCTAGATTGTTTGATCCGTTAGGACTTGTTTCTCCTATACTGGTCCTTGCTGAAACACTGATGCAGCACATATGGACCTCCAAAATTGATTGGGAAGACAAATTTGATACTAACTTGCTTCGAGAATGGATTATGTTTCGAGACTTATTTCCGGAGATTAATGAACTCCACATGCCTATGTGCATAGTTGAACGAAACTCCACTCGTATAGGGTTTGCCGATACTTCGAATGAGGTATATGAGTCAATAACTCCAGCCCATCTTCATCCTAAAAAACCGTTGGGACCAGTACCTAGACCTTCTTATTTAGACATCCAATCAAATCGGTTATCTCGTTGGCAATATCTCATCCTGTTACGGGACCATTCTTGGAAGCGATGGTCCACGGAATATTCCTCCAAACTACAAACTCGTGTAAAATGCTTGAAGAAACGTCCACACATACAGCCGAGCATGATAGTCATCATAGCTGAAGACAACACACGTGTCCAAACATAGATGTTGGGAAAAATCATAGCTGTATACCCAGATAATGAAACAGTAGTTGAAGTAGCAGATGTAAAAACTGCATCCGGAGTGTTTCGCCGTGTAACAAGCAAATTATTTCATCTTTCTATTCTGGACAACGAGTAATTACAAATAAATGAAGTGAAGGACTAGTCTCATTTCGCCCCGGGAGAATGTTCGCGCCACGCGCAGCGAGCGCAAAACGTGTTCTGACATGTCAGGACGATATAAATTGAAACCTCCATTTGTCTACAATACACATTTTCCGATCATCACCCGAAGCAATTATTGTCTATTCCATTCCATCGCATCACCTAGTCACGTGCGAGAGCGAGATGAATGTAGCAGCAACATAACAACGAACAGCACCCGATCGAACCGAGCGAAGCCGACAGGACAAAAACCCCACCAACTTTCTGACAAATGCAAAGGGAACGCAGAACAGATCATCCATCTTTGCCAGTTTTTTCCTTACCATCAACGTGGAAGTGACTTACCAAGTGATGCGTAATTAGTGAAATAAAGAGAAAATTTGGACTATAACCTCTTGTGTTTTTAACTTCCACAGTGTGCTTAGCCAGAACCATTCCAACCGCAGTTAGCCCGGTTTATGCGCTAACAATTGCCAAGAAGTACAGCGTTTTGTGTCGTTTGAAAAAAGAACTGACGGTGAACAATAAAATTAAATTGTATAAATCATTGATCTCACCGCACATAGACTTTTGCTCGTAGATCCTATTCCTAGTTATAACACTAGAAACGCGAATGAATTAAGAACACCCCATTTCTTGACATGTGCTTCACACAATTTTAACTGACGAAGTTTTATACAAACGGGTAATTCATTTGAACAGTTTTATGCAGTCTTTTTTTATTTTTCTTTTCGTAGAATATTGTACATGACGAAATTTTTATCGAACGGATTATATTGTGTAGAGAATTTAAATTTTTTTACGATATTTTTTTTTCTTTATTCCGTTTTTATCTCTATTATGTCTGTCATGATCTTGGTGATGATCGACTATTTTTATTTTTATTTTGTTCTTAGTAGTTGAAGTAGTTGAACAAAAAGTAGTCTACAAAAGTTTGAGCGTCGCGCGCGTGGTACGGATATAAAGGATATGAATTTAAAAGTTTTGTAAGGGCCGGTCTAGAATTTTTTGTAAAGAAAAATTACTCGATTTCTCTAGATGGAGATATTCAAAGTCAATCTAAAACAAGGCTGGCGGTTGGACTTGTGTCTTTGTGGACCATCTGGCTGCAAGGGCCTTGTCGGGACCGTATCGGCTCTGTGGCGGACAAGACTGAGTATTGGTTCATCTTTTGACATTGCAATATTTTGAACTTCTATCTGTAAATAAAATCAGCTCGTTTTTTTTTGTTCAACTGATTTCAACGCTGAGAAAAAATAAATATCTTTCAGATAAATCGTCTTGCTTAAACCTCTGTGGGGGAAGGAGGCGGGACCATCCATTCCATTAATCCAGTCCATTAATTATTTCAGATCTCCGGTCCAGTAGACTCGGTGACTAAATTTGTCGCTGAGCTGAACGCTGAAAATATCTTCGCTAAGGCTGTCAAATCGTCCGGTATTGCTTTCCACAGCCGATACATTGCCGAAGCCGCTCCAAAGCTGCGAAAGTCACTAGACAGAATAATTCCGAATCCAAAGAGTCGCTCTCCGCGCTGGATAAGCACCAGCATTCCGGAAGAGGGCTGGAATACGGCGCTGGCACAGCAATCTTCAGCTGCGTACCACGTGAACAATTTGCTCTCTTCGGTTCTGTTTGCTGAAGGTTTGCATCATGTACCAGCGAACGCGATCTGCATCGAAATCGCACCCCATGGTTTGCTTCAGGCTATCCTGAAGCGCGCTCTGGGAAAGGATGCAACGAATCTAAGCTTAATGAAGCGGGGTCACACCAACAACGCTATCTTCATGTTGACTAATCTTGGAAAGTAAGTGAAAATATTCGAAGAAAAGAGGTAACCATGAACATGTTTTTTTCTTCTTTATATTCAGACTATATGCCGCTGGTGCGCAGCCACAAGTGAAAAATTTGTACCGACCGATATCGTACCCGGTTGGTCGCGGAACGCCTATGTTGAATTCCCTAGTGAAATGGGATCACTCCACCAAGTGGTTCTTGACCAAATTTGGCGTTGAAAGTAATTTTTGTTTGGAATGATTATATTTTTCTCATTTTTCATATCAACATCAATCCGTTCCAGACAAATCCGGTGAGACTATTATTGACGTCAATCTGGACAAACCCGAAGATGCCTATTTGGCTGGTCATACTATCGACGGTCGTGTTTTATTCCCAGCCACGGGGTACATGACACTAGCTTGGCGTACTTTTGCTAAAATGCGTGGATCTGAGATGGAAAAAACTCCCATCGTTATTGAGAACGCTGTATTCCATCGTGCAACAATTCTGCCAAAGGGAGGATCCGTAAAGTTCGGAATCAATTTCTTCGATGGAACTGGTGCGTTCGAGATTTGTGAAGGAGGTTCCTTGACGATGTCCGGAAAAATATCAATTCCAGAGAATATCGAATTGGAACAATTGAATTTATATACGCTTGATCAGGACAAATCGGGCATCGCGCTTAGTACGAGCGATGTTTACAAAGAATTGCGACTAAGAGGATACGATTATGGCGGCTTGTTCCGTGGTGTGAGCAAGGCTGATGGCAGAGCCGTTACTGGTGAACTTCAATGGAAAGATAACTGGGTAAGCTTCATGGACACAATGCTGCAGTTTAGTATTCTTGGAAAAAATATGCGAGAGCTGTATCTGCCCACGAGAATCGAAAAAGTAGTCATCGATCCAGCACGCCACTTAGACATGATGAACAGTCTAAAATCGAAAAGCTTGGACGCACCGGTGACGGTCTACCGCAATATTGACGTTATCAAGAGCGGCGGTGTTGAGATGCGTGGACTCAAAGCAACGTTGGCTCCCAAACGTGCTGGATCGCAAGCTGCCCCAACCTTGGAAAAGTACGTTTTCGTTCCCAATTTCAACGAGAAGGAGCTAGCGGAAAACAGCGATAAAGCTAAACATCGCTCGATTTCAACAGCTGTTCATACCGTCATCGAAAATAGTGCTGGAGCACTGAAAATCAAAGTTGCCGAAGCTTGCTTCCAGCGAGCCCCGGAAAATACAATGGCTGGAACGGTACAGTCCATCATTGAGGGCGAACCGACTCTTGTTAGTGATGTTGCAGTAGCTACCATCTATCAGCCGGAAGCATTCGCTCAACACTACGGTGAATCCGGCGTTCGCATGGTTGCAAAAGATGCTGCGGCTACTCCGATCGAACAAGGTTGCCATTTGGTCATCTCCTATGATATCCTCGGTCGCCCAGATGGACAGGTAGTGCTTAGTAATCTTCGCCAATCAATACGCGAAGATGGTTTCATTCTGCTGGAAGACTCCCGCGCGGACTTCGAAGCTACCGGAAAAGGTAAAACATTATTTGATTCGCTGAAGTTAACTGTGGTGTGCTATCAAATTTGCGAAAAAAGGGTTTATCTCCTTTTACGTCCGACTGTTAGTTACGAGCAGCGCAAAAATACAGTCATTCAAATTACCGAAAAGAATTTCGCTTGGTTGGAGGCGCTGAAGTTATCCATTGCAAAGGCTGAGGAGACAAACACTTTTGTGTACATCGTTTGTCAAGGTGAAGAACTGTGCGGATCCCAGGGATTAATCAATTGTATTAAAAACGAAGCGGGAGGTAAATTTGCACGCATGATATTCATACAAGACAAACGGGCGGAGAAATTCTCGTTAACTGGGAAACTATTTGCCGAACAGCTGAGGAAAGATTTGATCTGCAATGTGTTGAATGCAAGCGGAGTTTGGGGTGCCTTCCGCCATCTGCGGTTGGACAGCCAAACAAATGCTCCCTCGTTGCCGGTCGAACACGCGTACATCAATGCATTAACGAAGGGTGATTTGGCCAGTTTGAAGTGGATCGAGGGACTCCTCTCTCGCGACAAACCAGATGTAAAGGATAAGAAAATCGAACTGTGCACCGTTTACTATGCCCCCATAAACTTCCGTGACGTTATGCTGAGTTCCGGAAAGCTTGGAGTTGATGCCTTGCCAGGAGACTTGCCGACTCAGGATTGCATTCTCGGACTCGAGGTAAACACTGATAGATCCACTCTAATCGAACACAGGAATTGATAGAATTTTTTCTTCATACTTCACAGTTTGCTGGTCGTGATTCGAAGGGTCGCCGCATCATGGCCATGGTTCCGGCTAAGTCACTAGCTACCACGTGCATCGCACATCGCAATATGATGTGGGATGTCCCCGACAACTGGACGATGGAGCAAGCTTCCACCGTTCCGTGTGTATATTCGACTGTCTACTACGCGTTGGTCATTCGAGGCCGTATGAAGCGGGGTGAATCGATTCTCATTCATGCGGGCTCGGGCGGTGTTGGTCAAGCGGCTATATCCGTGGCCCTAGCAGCTGGGTTGACCGTATTTACGACGGTTGGAAGCCAAGCGAAGCGCGATTTCCTCAAACGTACCTTCCCCCAATTGCAAGACCATAATATTGGCAATTCACGCGACTGTTCGTTTGAGCAAATGGTTATGCAACAGACCCAAGGCCGTGGGGTAGATCTGGTGCTGAACTCACTAGCCGACGAGAAACTGCAGGCATCTGTGCGTTGTCTGGGTTTAAATGGACGCTTCCTAGAAATTGGCAAATTTGATTTGAGCAACAATAGTCCACTGGGAATGTCCGTATTTTTGAAGAACACCTCGTTCCATGGAATCTTAGTTGACAGCATTATGGAAGGTGACGAAGAAACACTTGCACAGGTAGTCAGCCTGGTGGCTGAGGGCATCAAAACAGGCGCAGTGCGACCTCTCCCAACTAGTGTATTCGGTGATCATGAAGCTGAGCAGGCATTCAGGTAGGTTGACAATCACTGAGTTATTAGTTCTTTGACGTAGGACTACGTCTAACAGGTATATATGGGAGGTAAACTAAAAATCTGAACACTGAACATGCAGGAAAAATGGAAGAATTCGAATGCATATAACTCGAGCATTTCTTAATAGATCACAAAGATGTTTGCATCGATCGATAGAAAAAAATTCTATTTGCATCCATCACAATGAAATTTCAATGAAATGTGAACGCTCTAAATCTCACGTTTTGATTGGGCCGAATTGTGCTCCTCAAAATGTACCGACCAAATGGAGTAACCAGAGTATCAGCGGAATACGGTTTCCCTAACACAGACCTCAAAACCATGAACTTTCAAGTTTAAAACCTCTATAATATAGGAAGTTGAAGTTGAAATAATTGATTCATGCAAGCCTTTTGTACCCGCATGTATTTTTCCACTCAGGAATGTATTTTCTCAACACGGACTACAAAAGTGGGTACGAACACAACGATTTGGCTCGGTTGTTCAAGACGATGCGTCTCAGTTTATTGAACTTCTACGCATACCGTTTCATGGTTAGGCAAAATGTCAGCAACCGTTTACTGCAATAAGTCGATTGACCCAACAATATTCGTTCAACGTGCAATCGAAACTGAGTGTCTGAAGTTCATCAAATTAAGCAAATTTGCGATTCGAGAAGTACGCACACTCGAGAGATGCAATAACTTCTCATATTTCACATGAAATCGTGGTTTTCAGAAAAACAAATTTGATGAAAAATGTCTTTAAATAGCATGAAAGGTCGAGAAATCCTGACTTCATGTACACACTCCTCAAAAAACTATTTTTTTTACGACTACGACACTGTAAATGAAGTTCGCTTGAGCTAATATTTTGCATAGAGTCTGTTATCGTGCGAATCAACATTTCGCAACATTTTGTTTAATCTGTAAATTATTTTGTAAATATGGTAACTGTCATCCTTGTCACTCATTGATCCAAAAATAGCATTGTTTCAATAGCTCAAAAATTGCTTTGAAAGTAAACTATTGCAATCACAAAAATCTGTATATAACCGGGAGGCAGCTCGGAAATCCACTGTTGCGGAAATGAAATGGGGGGGGGGACTTAAAAAAGTGGATTTCCAGTTCAGTTTTTATTTTTAAGGGACTTTAACTCGATGGTCGTTCATTCCTGCAAAAGTGGATTTTCGAATTGGTTCCCCCCACTTATAAACAAATTTTTGTGATTTGAATTGCTCGCTTTCACAGCAATTTTTATTTTTTTTTTATTTTTTTATCTGTATTATAGTGATTTTCAACTCATTTGGCTGGTTCGTCACTTTTACTTCCATTTTTGGAAGAATGTCGGGAGTGAGAATTGAACTCGTGACCTTCAGCGTGAGAGGCATGGATGTTACCACTACGCCAGATCGCCTCCACGCACACACAGCAATTTTTGAGCTATTGAAACAAATTTTTGGATCAATGAGTGACAAGCATCACAGTTACTTCATCTACAAAATAATCTGTATTTCTACAGCAGCTATCTCGAGCAAGTCGTCGCTCGCATAAAGCTTTTCAAGTCAACGATCTAGGTATGCGGAATTTACCTCCGTGCTTTCACTAAGTGGGTTGACGCGAACGTTTCGCAAAGCAATAGAACACAAATTTTAAACTTAACTGTCAAAATTGACATATACTCTGCTCGCGACACTGAAATACTGAACTTACTGAATTTCCTAGTAGTTTTTCAGTATCTCTTAGCCAAATTTACATGTCCAACGCGCGTGTGGGCTAAGGTGGCGGCGTCGACAGCAATCACTGCGGAAGAAAAATCACCTTCAATTTTACACCGAAGAATGCAGCTCTCACCGCTGAAAAATACCTTCGTCGCATCCGGCTTGAAATGTGCTGCACTTTGATGCAACTTTACCAATAAATCCAAACACGCTGCTAAATTCACAGAAAATCCTCTCATGCAAATCATGCGTTTCGTGCAATTTTAAGCCATTTGAAATATATATTTTTCAAAATCCCGATTTCATGTACTCTTACTTTGGGCGCTTTTTCGATTTTCAAGAAACTTTCTAGTGAATGAAGTCCGATTGAGCTAATATTTTGCATAATTTATTTGGATATCAACATTTCGCAAAAAGTTCCGTATGAAAAATCGAGATGACCATTTTCATTGGCACCATACGGTTTGCCTCGTATTCTGAAAAAACAACTTCCAGAGTTTCTCGACTCGAGAGTCTCCTAAGAGAGTCGATTTTTGAAAAAAAAATTCGGGTTGACAGTAGAACTCGATGTTGATGTGGTGTAAAAATATGTGATAATCAATAATAATATAGAAGAGCTAAAATACAGAAGCACTCGCCGTCAGACGGCATGAAAATCGATGCGGTGACTACACCGAACGAATTTGCACGACTGGGTGCGATATCTATCTTCCATTTTTCCTTTGCATCGAGCAAAACAGCTGTGTCTGACATTCTTTATCCACATTATTCGCAGAACGAATGCTGCATTTGCTATATCCATTTCATAAAAACGTGCCCTGTTCACCCTGTAAAACCAGATGGGCCAACCAGAAGAGTTCACCGGGCCACAGGTCGAATATGGCTGACATAGAACGTTTGCGACAGATTGTTACTTTATCGGTGTATGTGAATTAGGATTGGGCGATCTTTGATCGATATTTAGAAGATCGATCTTTTCCTTCTCGATTTCTGATTTTTTTGTATTGATTCCTTGTTCTTCGATATATCGCAAAAATCGATCTTTTCTTTTTGATCTCCGATTTTTCCGTTGAAAACTTTTAGTAAATTTGTTTTTCAGTGAACATTGATTTTAATCTCACTAAAAACCACCTGACAAATTTAACAAACATTGGGTCCATTGGGAGGTCGCGTTACTTAATTTGACATAGGGGGGAGGGGAGATAGCCGTGATCGTTACGTAACAACATTCCATTTTTATTCCTAAACAAATTCAAGGGTCTCTATATGCTTGAGCAGCTAGCTTCGATTCCGGGACCGAATAAGGTGTGTTTCCTGAGCCAAGATGATAAAGCACGTGTTTTAATGTGTTTGACAGCAGCTAGTAAGCAAGCACCGATAGATGCATTTCGAACAGGGTTACCATATCTACATTATAATCTGTATTTCTACAGATGTTTTAGACTTTTTAAACCAAGAATTTGTAGATTACAATTTTTTTGGGTTTCATGCAGAATTCCCATTTTTTTTCAATTAACGTTGCAATATTAGCTTGAGGTTAAAAATATTTTTTCCAATCTCACCTATTTTATTCATATAGCGTTATAATCAATAAATAACACCGTTCATCTTTTTCTTACTAAGCACAGAGAATGTAAATTTCAAAAGTGCACTCATACTGTCATGAAAATTTCATTTGTCATTTCCTTTGAAAGTTCATTTTTCAAATGAATTGAAAATGCACAACTCAAAGCGAAAAGAGGGGATTAAATCAGTTCAGGGAATACTTCCGTGATCAACTTCGACCGAAATCCTATTTTACTGTTTTTCAAACTACGTTTTGCTAATTGTTGTTGAATTGAACAAAGCAAACTGAAACACCTGAATAAATCAGATTAATTCGGACACCAGCACACTTTATCTTACTTTCTTGAGTAATAAATGCCAAGAATAATACATTAAATTTAAAAAAGCATATGAAGATATCTATGTAGGTTAGGGTGCCAATGAAAATGGTCATCTCGAGTTTCAAAAAGTTACCCCATAAAAATGTTCACCGCCTCGAAAAAAAACACCCTATGCCAAATATCAGCTCAATCTGACTTAAGGGAGTGTGGCGCAAAGCGGTCAAGGTCAAATTTTTTGAAAATCGGGGTTTTCGAAAAAAAATTTTTGATGCCAAATGTCTTAAAATTGTATGAAACGTCGAGATCTAGTGTCATCTCGATAATTTTTTTTTGTCAAAAATCTACACTCTGAGACTTAGTTTTTTTTTCGGCATGCGAAACGAAAAGTATGGTTTAGGGTCATAATAAAAATAGTTATCTCGATTTTTATTCGGAACTTGATACGAAATGTTAATTTGCACAATAATATACCCTATGCAAAATATTAGCTCATTCGAACTTTTTTTACTGGTGTCACAAACGTTAAAATTTGAGTTTTTTTGAAAAACAAAAAACCACCGAAAATCGAGGTTTTAAAATTTTTTTTGACGCCAAATGCCTTAAAATTGCATTACTCGTCGAGATTTACAGTTATCTCGAAATTTTTTTTTCGAAATGACACTAGCTCTCGACGTTTCATGCCATTTTAAGACATTTTTTAGAGGCGAATGAACTGCAAAGTTTAAAGCCTCTTAAAAACAAAGAAAGAAGAAGAAAGACATTTGGCATCAAATTTTTTTTTCGAAAACCCCAATTTCCTTTCCACCCCCTTGGGTAATTTTTCGATTTTCCAAAAAATCAAACTTTGGCCGCTTTGCGCCACTCTCCCTTAAGTCCGATTGAGCTGAAATTTGGCATAGGGTGTTTTTTCGAGGTGGTGAACATTTTGTATAGGATAACTTTTTGAAATTTTAGGGTCGATTTTTTCCCATACATTCATTAGCACCCTAATGTAAGTGTTGAAGATTCAGAAATTGGAAGCTGGGCTGAACTGGGCAAGAACAAAACAATGGTTTTTAGGACCATCTGCTGAACCATCAAATGGCTGGACGATTGAAGTTTGAATATAAATTTAAATAAAAACATACCCGATTAATTTGTTTAGAATGAAAAATTCTTGTCCTGTCCATTTCCTAAGCATAAGCTATTTAGTAACTTTATGCGCCCTTCTCAAGCGTTGACAGTTCTCCAGTTTGCCCTTATTATGCTATTTATGCTATTTTATGCTCTTTAAATTCATTACTACCATTACATTTTTGTGTGTACCTAAAATATATTATAATGAAGGTAATTACGTTGTCCAATGTGAACTAGCATCCCCTGGTAACTGAATAAATTTCCATTGCATCTCAATAAAGCAATGTATTTCACTACAGTGTATATGTTTCCTGGATACGCAATTTCTCTCCCGATCAATGATACTGAAGCTAAAAATTATGCTTTAAAATTGGACTCATAAACATAATACAGATTTCAATACAGATTTTTTTTTTTTAAAAGCTATGATAAAAAGGTGATTTCATACCAAAAACACAAATTTAATTTGCTGAAGCAATCTGCGTGCGCGCTCTATTCCAAAACAACGGTTCCAGATGCTGCAAGAAAATATCGTGTTCAAGCCCGAGACACATAATAGGGATGAAGATACAAATAGGAGATAATAGGTTCCTCATCCTTGAAAAGAAAATTGAACTGAAAGGGTAAAAGAAAAATTGAATCGCTTTACGCTATACGCTTTTAAAAATTGTAAAAAGATCAATTGAAATCAATCTAATTTGAATTTATGTAATTGACAAATTAGTTGAAGGTGAGATGGATGCACAGATTTATGTATTGGAATAGAATTTAAATTTAAATTTATTCTTTGTAACAGAAGGTTTAATATTAGAGGCAGTAGGTGAAGATTAGACTGTGGAGGAGACTCAAAGTAAATATATTTTTTATAAAAATGATATATGAAACTAAATAAAATATTTGTAGGATTTTTTTAACCATAACACTAACGGAATAGAGTTGGTTTATTTAAATTGAACATCTTCCCGTGTTCAACAAGTTTAATAGAGTGTATGTTGCACTTCGTTCAGGAAGGCACTATTCTTTGAACGAATTTTCTCATGGGCTCGATTTTAAAAGGGTGAGCGAGTTGCCTGAATTCGAGATTATTCAGCTTCAAGGAATAACCAAGCCAGTAATCATAAATAATGTGAATGGAGGACCAGACCCGTTTTAAAAAGGTCATAGATATTATAGATTTATCATTTTACAACCATTCCATGCCAAAGCGATATAGTGGTTCTCAGATTTTCGTGAAAAGTGGTAGTTTTGTTTCTTTTCGCAAAATTTTAGGTTTTGATTTTGTTATTATTGATTGTATTTGTTTTTTATAGTTTTCATGGTCTCGGGACCAAGGGTGCAATATTTTTATATTTTTTCTTGAAAGCTGAGAATTTTTTACATAACATATCCAAAAATCAGAGAGGCGTTATTTTTTGCTCTTAAGTTATGATTTTTCAAAGTTAACCGATAGCACTAAAAATCATTTTTCCCTTTTTTCACCTTTTTTCAAAAATTCATGACATTTGAAATAATGGACCGATTAAGATGACCAATATATCAATTTGAAGCCGATGAGTTGGTTTTCTTTGAAAAAGTGCCACAATTGCGTAAAAGTTGGAATCTGGTTGCATAGATGTAGTATAGTCACATAGGAATATTGAAAGAAAACTGAAAACATGTTAACTTTGAAAAATCATAACTCATACACGAAAAAAGGCACCTGTCTGAAACTCGGACATGTTATGTGAAAAAAAACCTCAGTTTTCAAGAAAAAATATAAAAAATATGGTGCTTTTGTCCTGAAACCATGTAAACTATAAAAAAAAATTACAACCAATAATTACGAAAACTAAATTCTATTTTTTTCAAATATTTTTCTAAACAAGAATAGCTCATTGGCATTAATTTGATATATCGATCATTTGAATCGGTCCAGTAGATCAAAAGTTACAAATTGTTGTGGTGGAAAAAAGGGTAATTTTGTAAAAAAAATATTTTTCGGACCGTCGGTTAATTTTGAAAAATCAAAACTCAAGAGCAAAATATAACGCCTCTCTGATTTTGGATATGTTATGTAAAATAACCTCAGCTTTCAACGAAAAATATTAAAAAAATAGCGCCCGTAGTCCTGAGACCATGAAAACAATAAAAAGAAACACAATCAATAATGACAAAATCGAACATTTGTAACATCTTTCCAAGAAAGACTAGCTGATTTACTTTAATTTGATATGTCGACCATCTAAATAGGTCCAGTAGTTCACAAGTTATGAAATTTGAAAAAAGTCATTTTTGGAAAGAAGGGGAAAGAGTTGATTTTTCGGACCACTTTAAAATGGAAATGGTCCCCCTAATGTAAAAATAGAAAAATACGGGTTTAATGTTTTGCGGTAAAGAACAAAATTACCACTTTTCACGAAAATCTGAGAACCAGTATATCGGTTTGGCATGGAATAGCTGTTTAATTAATTGAAACTTGATCCAATACGCGTTACTACTAATGCTCCGGGACGCAGTACTTTCAATCGTTGAACATCGGATAGGTTCAATACTCATGATCATTAGGGATCTTAACACTTTATCGACCGGTAGCCTATTTATCGGCTTTTCGATTCCTTACGCTCATCGACCGGTAGCCTATTTATCGGCTTTTCGATTGCCAGCGCTTATTAACCGGTAGCCTATTAATCGGCTTTTGGTTATCGACGGTTTTTGTCAGTGGGTTGCTCTGTTTATAACAAATATCAATAAAATTCCATCACTTTAAAACAAAAGGAATAAGCACAACACAATGCATAGTGAAAATTTAGCCGGTACTGGGAGTAAATTCGGGCGCGATTTAGCCGGTACTTACTAAGTGGCAGCCTCAACCACAACCAGTCGATAAAGTGTTAACTCATAACGAAATATTTTAAATATGCAATAATTAGCGTGACGTAATTTGTGCACGATGCCCAACCCACCCTTTTAACGATTTATGTTTGTTTGCATTTTTTCAGGTTCATGGCCTCCGGCAAGCACATTGGTAAAGTAGTACTTAAAATAAGGGATGAAGAAAAGGCCAAGATTGTTATCCCAACACCGAAATTGATCACCGCCATTCCACGCACTTATATGCACAAAGAGAAAAGCTACATCCTGATCGGGGGTTTGGGTGGGTTCGGCCTAGAGCTCGCCAACTGGTTGGTATCGCGGGGAGCGACAAAAATGGTGCTGACATCTCGTAGTGGAGTTCGAACGGGCTACCAGTCGCTGATGATCCGTCGCTGGACAGAGCGTGGAGTTTCCGTGTCGATAGATACGAACGATGTGACCACGTTGAAAGGGGCACAAAAAATGCTGACAGAAGCCAAGCAACTTGGGCCGGTTGGGGGTATCTTCAATTTGGCAGCTGTGTTACGCGATGGACTGTTGGAAAACGCAACCGAAGCCGACTTCAAAACGGTTTGCACGCCCAAGGTTGATGGTACGAAGAATTTGGATCAGGCTTCACGCGAACTGTGTCCAGATTTGGATTACTTCGTGTGCTTTTCGAGCGTGTCTTGTGGTAGGGGTAATATTGGCCAGGTAAATTACGGTCTAGCAAATTCGGCTATGGAGCGAATTTGTGAGGCACGGCACAACGCTGGTTTGCCCGGAACTGCCATTCAATGGGGGGCCATTGGTGATACCGGACTGGTTTTGGAAACTTTGGGTGATAACGAAACTGTAATTGGTGGTACTCTACCCCAGAGGATGCCTTCGTGTTTGCAGACTATCGATTTCTTTATGCAACAGCCATGTCCAGTGTTGGCCTCGATGGTGGTAGCAGAGAAGCGAAAGGCCGAAACGGCAGGAGTTGGATTGGTGAGTTCGATTGCCAACATTCTGGGCTTGAAGGATACCAAGAATGTCACGGATTCGGCAACACTAGCCGATCTCGGAATGGATTCACTGATGGGGGCGGAAATTAAGCAGACGCTAGAACGCAACTTTGACACAGTTTTGAGTGCAGCCGAAATTAGGATGTTAACCTTTGGTAAGCTCAAAGCCTTGGAGAGTGGCGGAGGGGAAGTTACCAATGGACCTGCCAGCGCACCTTCTGACATACCCGAACCAAAGCAGCAGGACCAGCAAAGTGTCGGAGATGGTACCCAAGTGCAGTTCAGTGCCGAGTTGATGCCAACCAAATGTTTAGTTCGATTGGATTCACAAGCACCACCGACGAGCAAGCAGAATGCGGTGTTTATGGTTCACGCCATTGAAGGCGTCATAACATCTCTGATTCCGCTAGCACAAACACTCCCAGTTCCGGTTTATGGACTGCAATGTGTAGCTGATGCTCCTCTCGAATCGCTGGAAGCACTGGCGGGATACTACATCAAACAAATTCGAACCGTACAGCCCAAAGGACCGTACACAATAGTTGGCTACTCGTTCGGAGCATCGGTGGCATATGAAATGGTCGCACAGCTAGAAAAAGCCAAAGAAACCTGTCGACTGCTCATGCTAGACGGTTCTCCCCGCTACGTGAGCTGGTATACGGAGGCGCACAGACAGCGCAAAGCTAGTGGAAAAGTCATACAAGCCGAAGATGAAGCATTCGCGCTGGCGTATTTCGCCATGGTGTGTGGAAATTTGGATTACGGCAAAACTGCTCACGAATTGATTACCCCGAAAACCTGGGATGCACGATTGCAAAAATGTGTCGAGTTGATGCGTGTGAAGGTGCCCCAGTACTCGCAGCAGTTGGTGAGTTAAAGCAAGATCAAATAAATCGATTGACGAAGTTTATAATCTAACATTCTCTATTCACAGCTGGAAGTTACGGCAAAATCATTCGTAGACAAAATTTTCGCTAGCCATTTGTACAAACCCATGTCCAAGGTTCAAGCCACAGTGAAGCTGGTGAAGCCAACGGAGAATTATGCGAAATTGCAAGGAGACTACGGTCTATCCGATGTAAGCTATATTTTTAATTGCATACAAACAACCATGTGACCATGTGTTTTTTTTGCTTTCTAAGTTTTGTAGTAAAGAGGTCAAAGTATCGACTGTGAAAGGAGACCATCGATCGATGCTGACAGGCGATTCGATGCTAGAAATTTCCAAAGTGTTACAAGAGCTGATATAGGAGAAAGACGAACGATGCACTTCACTTAACAGAAAACAAGGCATCTCACGGGAGTAAGAATCATCGTTATTTATTTCTGTTCCTTTCTGTATAGTTTAGCTTCGCTCTCGTCTATATTAGATTTAAAGAATGATTTGTTCAGAACAAATATAAGCAGCGTCTGTTTATAAATAGGGAGACGAAAATCATAAAGAAAACTGCCATTACATCCTAAATTAGCTTCCAGCTAGGAACAATGTCACTTTCCTTTGATGATTCTCGTAAATTTCGTATGTGAGATCTGTATATTATTATTTTTCCTTGCCACATTTTCTCATTTTGTTTTTCGAAATTTGGGGTAATCCTCATCTAACATCTAGAGAGAATCCGTGTAGCAAATAAGTTTACATGGAAAGGAACATTCCACGACAGAAAAACTATTTACTTTTTAAATATTTAATACTATATATTAGGTTGTTAGGTTAATTTTAGTTGGCAGAAGATTAATTTCAGGTACTGAATTTTGTACTGCTTAGAACGACGCAATGGTTAGGTACGTTTGCATCACAATCTTGTAGCTTAGAGAATGGAAATAAAACATTTAAACAATGTGTACGCTATTAATTTAGTTTACAGACAGACACACCTCCAATGACTGGTTTATACACACAAATAAACAATTGGATAGTTTTACAGACAGGGGCATCCAGGTTTAGTAAATAAGATAATAATCGAGAAAACATAATGAAGCATTTAAATACTACAGTTGAGCAGTTTAGATGGCCGTAGAATGATACTCAAATGATTAACGTATAGTGTTGGCGTGTACTGAGCACTTAATGATTATTGCCAATTCTCTTGACATCACTCTTGCACAATGAATACTAGGACGAATGTATAGATGTATTTCACCGTTCGCACTGAATATGTTGAACAACCCAAAACTAACACATGTATATTTTAAACCATGTTTCAAAAGCACCGATGTGGAAAAAGTTGATCATAAATAAAATGTGATTAATTATATACAATGTTTGTGTTTTCTATCATCTATATTTCATCTCAAACAAATAAGTTATTCAAGCGAGAATCAGAAATAGAAAACATGAGTTCTTCATTCACTGTCTTCGGACCATGGCTCCAGGTTGATCATAAATAAAATGTGATTAATTATATACAATGTTTGTGTTTTCTATCGTCTATATTTCATCTCAAACAAATAAGTTCTTCAAGTCAGAATCAGAAATAGAAAACATGAGTTCTTCATTCACTGTCTTCGGACCATGGCTCTAGGTTGATCATAAATAAAATGTGATTAATTATATACAATGTTTGTGTTTTCTATCATCTATATTTCATTCAAACAAATAAGTTCCTCAAGCCAGAATCAGAAATAGAAAACATGAGTTCTTCATTCACTGTCTTCGGACCATGGCTCCAGGCCAGTGGAGAGGAAGCCGTACCGTTGAAGATGCCGAGTTGTTATTACTCCCTTTACTGGGGAGGGGAAAAAACAAGGATCTTCGTCGCTGATCCATTGTGCATGCGTTAGACCGTTAAGGTGAAGGTGGAAGCTAGCCATTGTAGTAGTATAGGTACACCCACGTGTAAAAATGGGGTAATAGTGTTTGTGAGAGAAGAGCAAAACACACGTAAATAGATCAAGTCACTTATCAGACTGTGTGGCGCTTCATTGACACGAGTCTTTGAATACATTTATATAAAAAAAATATAACAATTCAATACTAAAGTAAAATGTATGAACGATATGTTCCGATGAACAATTGCAAATATAAATATATATAGAAGGTGCATTTGCATATAAAGTAAAATTCTGATTATACGCGAGCGTAATATAAGCAAATTTATAACACATGCGAATTGGGGCTCTTTTGGTATTAACAAGTTCTTCCGCATAGTAACTCGATGTTGATAAATCCTTAATGTTTTCCTTCGTTGATCGTATTGTTTCCACATATTCACGTTGGAGAGCTTTAACCCTTCTCTTCGTTGGCATTTTGATTGAATGTAATACTTTTCTGTTTACTGTTTTTGAAAGCATAGGCAGCCGTGGCAGTGTTCCGAGCTCTGCAATACAATTTTCTTACCCATTGTTAAAGTTGCTAAAACTTACATTATAGACCCATTAAACGTAAAAATAATAATTGTATTGATATCAACACAATTTTATTCTATGGACTTTCATGACATGAAACGCTATGACTCAGGAATAACATTTTATTGAGTGGTTTTTATAGCTGTTTCGATGATGTTGTCTGGCATCAGTGTCGAAAAAGTAACGATTCTTTCACCAATACAAACAAAACCATTGCCGAAGATTGAAAAATGAAAATATAACTTTTATTGCACTAGCTCGAGTTTTCCGACGTTTTTCACTATACAGTGCGACAGCAGATGAAAATTTAATATCTTGTGAGTAATCGATTAGAGTTTGGTTGATATTACTTGATGGGAAGTGTGCGAAAACGATCAATTTCTTCACACTGTTTCGCAAAATTATTGATTTTCGGGCGAGGGGAGAGGGAGGGAGATAAAAGAAATGAGCGCCACTGTGGCAGCCATTTGTGGCTAGCTTCCACCTTCATCTTAACTACGTAACACACAGAGACAAACACAACCTTGACAAATATTTCTCAATCCAAGATGCTTTCGACGACTAAGACGGCGCCAGTGGTTGTATGGTTAGCGTAACAGCCTCACAATCCGATCGGCCTGGGTTCAATCCCAGCTGGCGTCGTTGGGATTTTCTGAGGCGAAAAATCTCTGGTTACGTCTTCCTTCGGAGCGGAAGTAAAAGAAGTTGGCCCGGCTCATGAGTTGTTGAGTCTGATAGGTAGGAACAGGTGGAGTCGCCTCCCTGATGTCGGTGATTGGCACTAAAGTGGCGGAAATAGGCCGACAAAAAATAAGCGAAGATAAAAAAAAAAAAAAAAGATGCTTTCGACGACAAAAACATTGATACTCTGAAAAACATTTGTAAATTTCTCAAAGAAATCGAAATGAAATTCTAAACCGCTCTTTGCAACTTTTGACAAGACGAAAATAAACAAAAGCTACTCCCAATGAAAAACTGACTGGCGTTATAGCAAGTGTGCTGTGCCATTTGACAGTGGGGATTGTCAAAGTCCCACGATTTAGAAGAAGAAGAAGAAGAAAGTGACCGGAAAATTTTCAGAAGTCAGCTGGATTCCAAGCGTAACTTTCTTTGGTCTATTACTCTGTTGGTATTTTTCTCCATGACGAAGTAGAACATTCAACCGTCTTCGCGTGCGCACAATAAATAAGAGATACCCTCAAAGTAATCCATCAAAATAGAGCGAAGAATTGGTTCTAGAATAAAAAACAGAATAAATCCATGTTGACGTAGGACTACGTCTTTCATTTCTATACCAGGGTGTTTCGAAAGTTTCGAAAACGAAAGCGTTACGCCGGAGATCGTTTTGAGCGTTAATAGCTCCTAAACAACTGAACGAAATGGTATGATAAACACTTCATTCGAAAGATAAAATGTCTACGCGTTATATACTTGTTACTTTTTCATCCAAAAACTTGTTTCAATAGCCTTCAAATTACTTTCAAAACAGGCTATTGAAATCACCAATCGATATATAAGCAAGCGCCGCTCGTAAACCCACTCGGTTATAATTGAACAGCGATTGGAGCATGTTGTCGCTGTTGTGATGAAGCTAACTTCGTTTATCATGAAAGCGCTGATGAACGGTGTCACCAAGAGCCTGTTTGTGCACCTTAGGCCAGAAGGGAATCCATCAGGAGGAGAGTGATGCCACGGTTCTGCTTGAAACATCGAAGCAGCCGCCACACACACATACACGCGCGGAATCCTCGTTGCTATCATCGTTGCTGAAAAATAATCTACCAGTTCTACCCCTACCCCCTGGGAATTGAAAAATACCTTCATGCGAAAGAGTTTATTTAAATGTTTTCTATCCATATAACACTGCAACCAAATACATTTGGTTTTGTGATTTTTCAATCAATCGCAAGCTTCTGAATATTATTTTTCCCAATCAGTAGATAATTTTCGTATCCAATATTGAATGCATAACATGAAAAACGGAAAATTTTTCACATCGCGAAAATCATGTAATTTTCGAGTGATTATTTGCTTCCAACTCATATAATGCTGCGACAAAATACATTTCGTTTTGGATTTTTCAATCATGTGCGATCAAAGTAAGACCACGTCGTTCGGCAATTTATTAGAGGTGCAATGCATCTTACGGAATTCCCGCTCTAAGCGCACTGGCAAACGATGTTTACTCAACAATTTCTCAAACGAGAAATGGTGTTGTGAGAAAGGATGAGCGAACGCAAAAAATATGTAGATTGATTTGATGCAGCGGTTATTTTGTCTATTGAAAATGGAATACAAATCATATCACAATATAAGCAATGTATTATGTATTATACAACTTTCGTGTGATTGCTTTTTTTTGCTGAATATTGTGCCTTCAACGTAACGCTCTCGTTTTCGATGTCCCCCAGATATTCATTTATTCATTCATTCAGAATTGATTCAGAAGCAACTAAAAACAAATCTCGCGTAACTTTTGAAAAGGTCCTATGTAACAAATGTAAACAAATCGAGTTAATGGATGCACGCTATTAGTTTTCAATCATTGAATGTATTACAAAAACAATCGTTCACGTATCTATCTTCTTCTTCTTTTTGTCGCCGATACAAAAAATCAAGGTGCGTAGAAGTATATCCTAAGGTGGGCCAACTTGCTAAAACCACTCTTCAGCCATCTTGGAAGTCTACTGTGTTTTGTTTGTAAACAAAAAACAATACGCTAGTGCCGAAGCTCGTTCCTGATCAGTCTGTCTCTTTCACGCTTCAAGGAAATAATTCCCCTTCTGCTTTCTTCCGTACTGTTTTCATATACCGCTCCCCTAACCAACTTAGTGACGAAACGGCCTCACCTAGTACCATAGACCCGTCTTGACAAAAAATATCCAATGTACAGATTCGAATTTTAAGCACCCGGCTGTTACTTCGGACGCCACTTTCCTCCGACGGCCGAAACGTCCGAAGTAACAAAGCAGTCAAAACAACTCACAGTCGTACTTCGGTCGTTTTGGAATTTGTTTCTTACAGGTGTTGTTATCGATTTCAGTGCAATTCAACGAGTGATAACAATAATAATCAGTCTTTAGAACGAAATGCTAATATTTGGATTGTTGTTTATTAGTTAGTTTCAAATTTTTATAGTGCAACGTAATATGTCCAATGTGCAAACGCGGGCAGTCAAAACGTCCAATGTAACATTTTTCGCTCCGAGGCTTCAACCTTAATCTCAAATCACGGAACAATAGTTACGATTG
Organism: Toxorhynchites rutilus septentrionalis; assembly: GCF_029784135.1. Classification (NCBI taxonomy): domain Eukaryota; kingdom Metazoa; phylum Arthropoda; class Insecta; order Diptera; family Culicidae; genus Toxorhynchites; species Toxorhynchites rutilus. Next base: position 131,124,476 of record NC_073746.1, read on the forward strand.
GTTTTACGAAGTTATTCTTGACAGCTAGTGGTGAAAACAGTGATAAAGATTGATAGCTTTTAAGACAATTCGCGAAATAATGTTCGGGTCTTCAACTACGTTTTTCTCGAGTTGGCGAAAATGTTACATTGGACCTTTTCAAAAGTTACGCGAGAAATGGTCACTTAATCAAAGATAGTCCTACGTCACCCTTGCGGTTATACCACAGATATAACCCACCTCCTGTTTTTTCCGAGATGTTTCTCATAATCATACCTCCTCCGAGTTTCTCAGTGTGAACAAATTCAAGATTAGGTATGCGAAGTATGCAAACATAGATATCGGTCCAAAAACCTACTGCAACCAGTTTCGAACGGCTGGAGCTTTCATTCATCATACCACATACCACGTGGACAGAAAAAGCCTGATTTTAGACCCCCCTCCCCCTCCGTGGACAATGGTGGACATTCCTTATACCCCTCCCTCTGTTGTCCACGTGGACATTCCTTCGGTTTTGAGGAAAAAATGAAGAAATTCTATTTTTTTCGCTTAAATTTCATTTCAAGTTTGTTTCTATTTTCTATTCCATTTTTTTTTTTGAAAAAAAATATAGCCTTACCAATGGTAAAATTGTCCGGGAGCTCATTGTTTTCCTTCCGTATTCCATTTACGTTATCTCCATATCCATTTTAAAATATCGATTGTGAATTTATTTTCGAGTATTTTTATTAAAGCTGGCTGGCTGTTTGAGTTTTCAAAAAATCAGACAATAAAATCAAGCACTTTGTTTGAGAACAGAATTTTCTCGTCTAAACATTAATGACTTTCGCTTTTTCGGTAGTGCCTGATGTTTATAATGAACCTAGTAAAAACAAAACATCTGCAGTATCATCGTGATCGATGATTCCGTTGACCTACAACGCTTAATTGTTAAATCATGCTAAATATTGTCCTGAAAAATTCGTGCCGATTCTAAGGGTGGGTTTAGACTAGTGATATATTCATATGAAGAAATATGATGAGATTTACAGAAATCGCATCAACCGTTTACACTAGCGTGAATTTCTATAATGAATATATTCATATCTTCGGTGAATTTATTCACCTGAAGTAGAACTGCATCCAACTTTAGTGATTTCTCACCAGTGAGAAATTCACAAGCGTTTACATATGCTGAATTTATTCAAGTTATATATACCTCGAATAAGTGTATTGTACGGTAGAAGACTCGATTGGGGGTTTCCAACTCTTTATACCAAACGCTGGTTTGATATGCTGTAAGCTTTTAGCTAGAAAACAATATATTTAGTTTAAGTTTTAACAAAATATTGAATTAACCTACAAATTTGGTAAACTGATAGCGATTGAAGTTGTGAGTCGTCGTATTCTACGCTGCAGTATTTAGGACTATATTTAGGTTAAGATATTATTAGTTCAATATATATAAGATAGATTTAAGCAAATTGACTCACTTTTAGTGTAGTTAGATTACAATTATGGATAGGAATAGGTACTAAGTCCACTAGTTTAAGTGCAATTAATTTATGTAATGAATTTAACAAAATATTGATACTATCGAGAATACACGTTGGATTTCTATTGAGTTGTTTTTGTTTTGCCTCTGGTATAAACCAATAGCGATTGTTATAAAAGACCGCCATAAATTTCGTGAAGTTCAGGACGATGATTCATTTCGCGTTACGTACGCACAGCGCTGTTGCAACAGGGGGTCCGTCGTAACATGTATCATATTTATTCTCACCCGTTTACACCTATTTCACGTGAATAAATCCATCTATAGCTATAGATCTCCCTAATGTAAACCCGCCATAAGGAAGGAAACAAAAGCATATTTTTGTAGACATACATCTTTTCGATCATAGATGCGCCGTTTTTTCCTGTATATTTCAGCATCCTTCATGCAACTTGAGAATTCCATCCTCTCAGAACTTATGCTATGCCGTAAGTTGAAGTTCTTACAACAATCTTAACAGTTAATAATCTGAAGAGGCACTATCTGGTGAGTATGGCGGGTGGAGATTTAGAAGTGCCTTAGAAGCGTTCTGGATCGTTGATTTTAATACGTTCAGCTGCTAGCAGTACTTGTTGGAATTCATCGAAACTAGTTGCTTGGTAGAAGCTCATGATACAGATTTTCTTCCAGTCCTACCAGACCCAGCCATCACTTTCTTCAAGCGAAAACCTGCTTCGGGGTTCCATTGACTTGCTAAGATTTTTTTTAACTCAAGAATGTTGAGTGAATGATTTGCCCTTCACTATTCGCTACAAATATGTATTTTCGTCGCGTTTATGAAACGAATCGCAGATTGAGATAAGTCCCCTCAAGTGTTTTTCGGTAAAATAAACCTTTATTCCGGAATCCGGTCGGGTTTGAAATTAGCACAATGTTGCGTTCTTTAAGAGGGTATTCTAGTCTAGAAATTTGAAAAAAAAACATTTTCTTAGAATATACTGTAGAAGAGACTTTTCGAAAATTTCATTATTTACCAAGTTATGGTAATTTTAGTGATGCGATATCTTATCTAGTACGGCCATAACAATTAACTTCAAACGCGTTTTTCAAACTGGCTTACACGATATCTCAAGTTCTACTTATCCGATCTATGTTTATATTAATATAATCTGTATGCATCTCTCTATCGCATGAATTTCAAAACTACAAAAAAATCATAATTTCGTGACTTATGGGAATCGTGATATGCAAACACTTTTAAAAACTAACTACTTTCAACAATTTATTCACTTATCACTAATCACACGGCACCACCGGTGCTCCACAAGAACTGCACAGCGAAAAAGAGGGCGAGCCATGCGCTCGCGGCCCTCTTATGCCTGCATACTGCTGACGCTGCACGCTCCACGTTGTCGACCGTAGGTTGGCGGACCCGAGTGGCGTGATGTACCAAACGGTTCCGTAACGGCTTCCTCCTTAGCTGAAAGACGTCCTCGGCTTTCGTCTACTGCTGAAGTATCAGCGGTACCTCTCTGGACTCGGGATGGGCCTCGGTTGATGCGATGGTATCCTGTTCGATGACTTCTGGTTTGCTGTTGGTAAGGAGTGTCTTCCAGGCGGCGAATTTCAAAACGATGATTATGGATGAACCCAGTATGCAGATTAGTAAAGTTGATGAGATTACGGATGCTATCCATCCCAGGAAATGAAGTTTCCAATGGAGGTTTTCGGCTGTCAGGTTAAGGTGTGTGATATGGTTACGCTGTTCCATATGTAACTCCTGTAAATGTTCCAACGGAATGTGGTTAAACAGTTTGGTTCGACAATCTCTCCATAGAAACGGCGTTAAAGTTTTCTACAATTGTTCCAATTGAGGTCAAGTTTATGGGGTGCACAATTCGCAGAGAACTAGTGCTTATTTTAGCGGGTCCTAACGGAACTATAATGATCGGACTCTGATCCAGGGTATGAATTCTCAAGTCTGAAGTGGCCATCCCTACCAGCGTAAGGAGCCACAGTATTCTGCAAGAAAATATAAAGTGTTGTTTTAGTTAGCTCTTTTCATATCTAATTTGTGAATTTTGATAGCCTTTTCATCTGTTACAGTTTTGCTGGTTTGACTTTGGATTTTAATTGGCCTAAATCTATTGGTGTAAGGGGTCGGCTTTCCTTTCCCTTTAACTAAAGCTTCACTGATGGTGAGGTTTTCATATTCTTTATTGTTTTGACTTTCATTTTTCTGATTGTGTGTCCTCGCTTCTAACGCAATATTTTCCCTGGCAGTTAGTATTATTTTTGCTTTCTGTGTATTTATATCCTCCGGGTTCAATGAATGAGAATTTCCAAAAATTATATCCCTAGGTCTTAATTTCGTAGTTGAATGTTTGGTATCGTTATATAGGGCAGTTACTATGGAGAGCCCTTCGTATAAGGTTAGTTCTTCAAGTTTTCTCCTGTTTGACATGTACATTTCTAAAAGCGTGTTGTGGTATCTCTCGACAATGCCATTGCTGTTACTAGTACTGGCAAAGTGTATATCAATATTTTGATTTTGGAGAAAGGTTTTGAATTTTGAGCTTCTGAAAGATGTGGCTTGATCACATGTTATAGTTTTTGGTAGGCCGAAAATTTTAAAGTATTTTGTAATTACTTCGATCAACTCATCCGCCGTTTCATTCTGGATTTTGAAAATTTGGGCAAATTTGGAAAATGCGTCAACAAGGGTAAGGAATTTTTCACCCTCCTTGACGTATACGTCAATGAAAATGTTCTCTAATGGTTTGTCATATGCTCTTCGAGTTATTGGAATTTTGAAGGGACGTCGTTCGTATTTCGCGAACTTGCAGTCCTCACAATTTTTTGCGAATGATTTGATCTTCGTAATCATATCGGGGAAGAAAACTGACTGACGAATCTCCTCGTATGTGAGCTTCCAACTTCTGTGGTTAAAATTATGGCTCTTACGAATAAATTCCTCTTGATCAGTTTTAGAAATAAGATCAGGGAGTTTTAGATTGCAAAATTGTACTTTCATGCCTTTGAATTGATCTTTCATTATTTTAGAACACAATTGTGCAATCTCTAGGGGAGCGAATATACCATTGGATATGGTCGGGGAAAGATAACTTTTAAGAATGTTTCGGATTTCATCTTCGGAATATTCTCCACGGTTGAAAGTATGCCTGCTGTAACCTGAAAATATAGAATAAAATATTATCAGCTGATTCCTAAACTTGTTAATTATTTCTGGTCCATATATCGGGTCATTTTCATAAAGCTCGTTTTGCAAAACGGTTTGAATATTTAGTTCAGATTCGTCAGCTCGTGGTATCCGGGATAAACCATCGGCCACTACATTTTGTTTTCCTTTTTTGTAAACCAACTGGAAATCGAATTGCTCCAGGTATAGCCGTTGGCGAGTCACTCGTCCTGTAGCATCTGTTAACTTGATTTCCTTAGTAAGAGGCTCATGATCTGTGTATATGGTAAACTGCCTACCATACAGATATGGCCGGAACTTTTTAGCTGCAAAATAGATAGCTAACAGTTCCTTGGCGGTGGCAGAATATTTCTCTTCCGCCTTTGTCAATGTTCTTGATAGATAGGCAATGGGTTTTTCACCTCCATTCACTATCTGTGTGAGGACCGCCCCGATCGCAAAGTTTGACGCGTCCGTAGTCAAAACGAACGGCTCGTCAAAATTGGGGTAGTGCAATAAGAGATCCGAACTCATTATATTTTTCAATTCAGTAAAGGCTTTTTCATATTCCGGAGTAATTTCTATGGATTTGGTTTTTCCACGAAGCACACTTGTCATCGGCTTTGCGATTTTAGCAAAGTCGGGAATGACTCTTCTATAGTATGAAATTGTTCCAAAGAAGGATTTTAGTTCCTTCGGGGTTTTCGGAAGAGGCCAGTTTTTCACTGCTTCAACCTTCTTGGGATTAGGTTTAACCCCTTCCGTAGTAACCACGTGACCGAGGAATTCAACTTCTTTACGAAGGAATTCCGACTTGTCACACTGAACTCTAAGGTTTGCTTCCTTTAGAGTTTTTAAAACCTTTTGAATGTCTTTCATGTGCTCTTCCAAAGAGCTGGAAAAAATTATGATGTCGTCCATATAGACGAAACATCTAATACCTAAATGTTTCCGTAATACCGAATCCATCAGGCGTTGGAATGTTGCGGGCGCATTCTTCAATCCGAACGGCATCCGCACAAATTCGTATTTCCCATGATCGACGTTAAACGCCGTTTTTGGGATGTCAGCTGGGTCTACCTCTATTTGGTGGAACCCGCTGGCCAGGTCGAGCACAGAGAAATACTGCGCATTTCCTAGACGATCCAAAATTTCGCTGATTTCCGGTATTGGATACCGATCAGACGGTGTGATTTTATTTAATTTTCTGTAATCTACCACTATGCGGTACTTTTTCGCACCTGAGTTGTCGACCTTCTTAGGTACGACCCAAATAGGAGAAGTCCAGGCAGATGAAGACTCTCTAATAATGCCTGTATCCAACATCTTTTGGATTTGTTCACTCACTATTTCTCTTAGATGGTACGGATATTTATATGTCTTTTGGTGTATTGGCTTGTTATCGGTGGTCTCTATTCTATGCTTTACTTGATGTGTAAAGGCAAGTTTTTGACCTTCCTGGAAGAAGATGCTTTTGAATGGCTGTAAGGTCTTTGCAAGAAGTTTGACCTCCTCTTTATTTAGATGATCCGCAGGGAAATTCAAATTCTCTTTTGGATTATCGGTTTTTATAAGAAAGTCTTTATTTTCGAATGGTTTCGACAATATAGGCTTCGGTAGGCCTTTTGAATGTACATGAACCATCGCACTATTATTCTTTGCCAAGTAAAGTCCCGGTTGGACTGAAACATTTGCAGTAATGTTAAGCTCATCTTCGATTAGAAACGTTCCATCTTGTAAAGTTGGAATTTTCATGAAAGTTTCGAAATTTTCGTGAAAATTCATGGAAGAAGGGAAATACCGGTAAAATTGGTACGTAGATTTCCCAATAATCAACTCGTGTTTATCTGTATTGATCACGGCTTTCAAGGCTGCTAAGTTTTCGTACCCTATGAGCCCGTCAAAAAATTTATGAAATTTAAACACATGAAATGGTAGTGCTCTGTTGACATCTTTCGGAAAAAGATTCGCGTGCACCACTTTATCCAAAATAAATTTTCCATTTTTGTTCGTGACGATGGCTGGCTGATCAGTCACTTTTGCGTTTGCCACATGTTCTGGATTCATATACGATTTGTTCGCACCTGTGTCTATCAAGAATTTTAAGATTCCCTTGTTAGATCGGTAGCGAATGTAAGGAATGAAATTGTTCAAGTTATTGTCTGGTCTTCCTCTCCTCTGTGAAAATTTACTTCGCGTGTATTTTGCACTTCGCACTCGGTCGCGTTATTGTCATCATCGTCATCATCATCATCACTATCCACGTCAACCTCGTTGGTGTTATGTTCCACGCGCGGTTTAAATTGCTGAATCGGTCGTTTGAATGCAGTTTTTGCGTTCGTTTCTTTGGCATATGCTCTGTAAGAGCTGTTGCTGTTGTTGTTATTATTATAGCCACCAGAACCACTGCTACTAGGGTTACTGTGCTGTTTGAAAATTTGTTTTGCGGGTTTCGTTCTACTTTCCGCGTTTTGATTAGTGCATACAGCCTGGTATGCCTCTTCTAAAGATTTTGGTTTCGATTGCCTGATAATGGAGGCCAGGGGCTCTCCGATGTTGTCCAAATATCGTGTGATTGTTATCACATCAACTACCTCTCGAGCCGATAACGGGTTCGAGGATAGATTGGCTTTTAGCCTAGTGTTAATTTCTTTGATTTCATTAAAGAATCTCAAATGATTCTTATCTCCTTTCTTCAAATGGAACATCGCCGACAAATTAGTGGCGAAGTCCTTCTGGTCCCCATATTGTTCGATGAGAACCGATTTGATACCGTGAATGGTATCGGGATCACCATTTGCGCATAATATCACGCGAGCGTCCCCTTTGATTTTATTTTTTATTGCCCGCAAATATATCGAGCTAAGCGAGTCGGGTTGCCCGTTCTCGCCTTTTATTTTAAACATTTCGTAAAGCTCGTTGACTTCCTTGAGCCAACTTGCCAATTCCTTTTTATTTCCGGAAAATTCCGACATATTTTTAATAGGGTCGGGGATGGCATATTTGTTGCCCTCCCAGGCCACTACCAATGCTCGGAGCTGTTCAAGCTCTGTTTTGAGTGCTTCAAGTTCACTGGCTCTTGTTTCCGGCATGATTGATAATAGAGTTTTAGATGTTGAAAAGTAATTCACTTACGGTTGTGTTTGCAGCATCCGGGTGATCCTTCGACGGCTGGTTACTCGTGCGGCGGGATCTTCCACTATTTTAACACCTCACGATCCCACTTCTGACACCACTTATGGGAATCGTGATATGCAAACACTTTTAAAAACTAACTACTTTCAACAATTTATTAACTTATCACTAATCACACGGCACCACCGGTGCTCCACAAGAACTGCACAGCGAAAAAGAGGGCGAGCCATGCGCTCGCGGCCCCCTTATGCCTGCATACTGCTGACGCTGCACGCTCCACGTTGTCGACCGTAGGTTGGCGGACCCGAGTGGCGTGATGTACCAAACGGTTCCGTAACGGTGACTTAACTATTTTAAAAAAAATCAAGAAACTTGGAAAAAATGTTTTAACCAGCATTTTTTTTTCTTCAAATTTTCGTCGTTTTGTCAAAAAACACGTTTTCGACTTTTCCGAGGTTCATGCGATAGTGGCATCTTTACTGATTCAGAATCTGTTCGATTTGTTTGTTTCAGATAACCAGAAAAGCTGGAATCGTGTACGCCCTGGCACAACTTTTTTTTGAACCCCTTCACTTGATCAGCTTCTAATTATGGATATATTTTTTTCCGTTCAATTTTTGTTTTATTGTTGAAAGATAGATAAACAAATAGAGATAGAATGGATGGTTAAAATATTCTTTGTTTTACTTTTTCGGAGCTCGAAGAAACGTCCGAAATTCGTGTCTCTATCCCCCTTAATCTGATCGCGTCAAATCCTATCGGATTGTGCAAATGTTGCAACCTTGAAATGCAGAATGCAAAGGTTATTTCGTTCGGATTGGATGTGTCAAATCCGATCGGGTTCCGTAATATGGATTAATATGTAGTTTATGCATTGTAGCGTTTTCTTGATGTTTCGTTTCTCATGAACGGTGATTTTCGACATCTGTAGCGAATCTACTAATTTATGTGCATCAAGAATTAATCTTTTCTTTGAATTAGTCGGCAGTAGCAGCATGAACATTCCAGACAACTCAAAAGAAGCGTATTACAAAAATAACCACACATCAATTAAAAACAACATCATTGCAAGAAATAGATCTCCAGAGATACGGCCCGTACACTCATGGAATAATTTGTTGTTCGTTTCAATGTTCAGAAATCCTTGAGGGTTCTCGAAAAAAAACAAACAGTTTTGTCATCAAATGCCTGATGGATTTAATGGCCCTCTATTACCGATTGGAATGAATTGATGGATCCTAGTTCATGTGCGTTACCTCCAGAATATCATATGAAAAATATGGATGTTTGACCGAGCAGCACTCTCAGGCAGTTCAGTCTTTTTATTGATGAATACTGAGTACTCAGGAAGGGTGTGAAGTTAAAAAAATGGTGTAAATACAAAACAGATTTCATTCAATTTTGACTATTAACTTGAATGTTTTACTTGACAAAATCACTTAACGTATCCACGGGACATTATCAAAACCTCCTCCTCTCTTACCGTGGACAACCGTGGACATTTTCGCAACCCCTACACCCCCTAAAGTTGTCCACGTGGTATGTGGACAGCCCCTATACTGTTTATTCGTTTGAGTGACAATGTGACGGGTTTGTTGAACGATCCGAATCTAGCAGTACATTACAAGATTTAGCCGATTTGAACAGCGCGATGATATCAACATCGGTGATTTTAAAACAAATTGTTACTATTAATAATGCTATTATTCCTATTAATAAAAACATGTAACAGAAAATTGAAACAAACTTGAAATCAAATTAAAATGGAAAATACAGAATTCTCTTGATTTTCTTCCGAAAACAGGAGAAATGTCCACGTGGGAGAGGTAAAAGGAATGTCCACGCTTGTCCACGGCGAGGGAGGGGGTGTCTAAAATCATGCTTTTTCTGTCCACGTGGTACGTGGACAGCCCCTTTTGATAAGCCAAAGTTGTTTTTTCTGATTTACATTTTACATTAATGCGTTTCATTCGTCGTACCTAAAGGTTTCGAAGTTCATTGCTATGAGTGTGGAAAGATGTAGACTACTTCTTGTACAACTGTTAATAGAAATACATGCACATAGATTTAAAACTTTTCTTGATAAATCGTTGATTGGAACCATATGCTGGTAGAAAAAATATCATTGAAACGAAAAGATATATGAAACTTATTCCTTTTTGTTATAGTTTTAGTATTTTGGCACTGAGAAAATAGTATCGATCGATCAATTTTAAAAATGTTTGTTGTTTTTCCCAAAATAAAGACGTGTCCTCACATCTGACATTACTGATCATACTGAGAATAAGTGACAGAAGTTTCTCCAGTCTACCAAATGAAACATTTCAATGAAACTGGAATAGCATATTTTGCACAGTGACTGAAACCGAGACGAGACGAATTGCTCGTCTCGTTTTCTGGAATAGGGCCCTATATATGAACTTATATTTATATTTCTTCTAAACAACTAGAAACAAAGCGGATTTCACTAATACAAACATAATTTATTGATTCAAATTGTTTCTAATGATATCAGTAATGGGGTTATAAATATACAGGTTCAATATTGCTACAAAATTTTCTGCATATTGCCGATGTTCGAACGATCACTATAGACTTAGAGTGAGTACTCCGGCTATTTCAGGGTAATTGTTATTTTTTATAGGCTTCTAACAGCAAAAGAGCAATGACAGAACATGGACTGAAATAATACTCTCGATTTGTTTTGTGAACTAATGCTAACACACCTAAAGTGAATTAAACTAACTAAAGTAATAATACCTGTGTTGAAAAGCAAACTAATACTGCAAACAAATAGTTGTACGCGTTAGATCCTGTCTAGGATTCATCATCCATCTCAATTGAAAATTGTGGATCCGCCATAGCATGCTCCCTATTGCACGTGAAGGAAATTGTGATCGCATAGCGTATCCCAGTGGTAACCTCCTCAACATAATGCATATTTTCCGCTCCTGAAGTGAACCCACTCACTCGGCCCAGTTTTGGTTCGATGTAAACGTTGGTTTTGTTATGCTTACCAGCGCTATCAATGAAGGCGAATCTGCCACCGGTGAAATCCTTGCCGAAATCATTCAGATAGAGTAAGCTCGTATAATGGAACGAACTGTAAGTGTCCTTATCAATGTGGGGATGCCAATACTCGTCGTGTATGGTTTTAGCCGATTCATTGGTCAATCGCGAGAAAAACGTGGGGTGAGTAAGGAATAATGAATCTTTGTTAATCTTCATATTGTCGCTGATTGCTTGCTGAACCTTGTCTCTGACATTTTTGTAGGTATTCATATGATCAACTGTGAAAATCTTTTTCGCTTCTGGTATTTTGTATATGTTGATAAACTGAGTGTCCTTCGAAAGAGCTCCTGAGTGAAGATCCAAAATTGAAGCACCACCAGAGGATTGGCCGAATTGGAATCCTGACTTAGCCAAATTCAACAGAACATCGACTTCTGTAGCGGTTACTATATTGTCACTGACAAAACGTCCACAATGGGCTGGAATACATCCGGGGAATTTAGCAATCTCATCGAAGTACGATTTGGAGCAATCCAATTTCTGTGTACGAAGCTCTAGTGTTTCTTTCTGCGTAGCGAACTTCTTCTCTCTTGTTCTAAATGTGGTAAAATATACTACCACACCAATTCCTACGATAAGTACCAGTCTAGCCCACATTCGATGATGTTGATTCGCTGTCTGAGAGTTCTGCGATACTTTTCTATCCGAATAAGGAATAAAAACAATGAATAGTTCCCATAACAGCAAGTTCCGAACTTACGGTTTACGAACTTTCCCATCACCAGCGCTTTTTTTGCGCTGCCTCACTCCAGATTCGCTCATTGTCCACACAATTTTGGCGACTTTGTTTGCTGTGTTGCGGAAAACAAATCTGCTTCTAAGCTCTCCCCGAAGGATTACAGAATTAATCGATAATCGGGGTTCTGACTCGTGTTCTGTGTTTGTGACTATGTGCCCATTCAACACTGCCGGCGCAAATGAAACTGTTATGTATTGGTGATTTGTTTATGTTTTTTCGACCATGTGCCCTGTGACTGCGAATGCCAATAGCGCACAAATGAATGATTTGGTTTTTCAACTGATCATTTTCCCTCCTACAATACATCTGATCCAAGGCGGCTAGAAGTATATTCTAAGGTGGGCCAACCTGCTAGAACCACTCATCAGCCATCTTGCAAGTCTACTGTGTTTTGTTTGTAAACAAAACGCAAAACGTTTGTGCCCAAGCTCGCTCGTGATCAGTCTGACTCTTTTACGCTTCAAGCAAATAATTCCCCTCCTGCTTTCTTCCGTACTTTTTTTCATATACCGCCTTCCTAACCAATTTAGTGTCGAAACGGCCTCACCTAGGCGCCTTGATCTGATTCACATGATTTTTGACGTGAGACTACGTCTAAACAGAGTATATGGGGGTGAAATTAAAACCCAATGAGTTACATATCGAGGTGAAGCAGTAGGCGAAGTGTATCTGTATTGGCAAGCAAAATATCGTGTCGTCATTATTTGCATTCAATATAGAATGTATATGGAAGAAACAAAACAATGTTCAAAGTACTCACGGTTGCATGATGATTTGAGCCAAAATTGTCATGAAATCATCCAACTGTTTGTTTTTTAACAGATGACAACTGTATTGTGGCTTATTCCGATTATTTATGTGATAAAAAGTTCCAAAGAGCAGTCGTATGCTTAGTTCACGAAAGCAGTAACTTTTCTTGAACATTTTGATTAATTGGCGATTATTCTCTCACAACATACACACCGACACTGAGAGCCATCGAAACATCAACTTTGTAACGTTAAAATAATGAAACTTCGTTTTTTTTTCTATGATGGAATGAAAGGGGGAGTGAAAGTGTCACATGTAAATATCACTTTAATCCGTCTTTTTCGACGTGATTTCGCAAATATTCACTGCGCGCTATCACATTAGCCTCATATTCAGCAGAAACTCTAAAAAATGTACGTTTTTAATTGATAAATTACATCCCGAAAATAGCATTTTCACATGGATGCGGTGGGCAATCAAAGATAAACACAACGACTGACGTCAGTATTTGAGAAATAGTTATGGCAGCGCACGCTATGTCGCTCGAAACTCTACCATCTTCATTACCTTTTTTCCAGGACATTGATGAAAACCTAAATACTGAACATGCAAGAAAAAATGAAAGATTTCGAATGCTTACAATTTCTTTATTTCGTTGCACTTTTGTATACAACAATTACTTACATTATATCACAACTACAATATTCTTTATGAAAAATTTATAATCATATTTAAGAAAATTATAGATTTTATTATTAGTGGTATCATGTATTATGTATCAATAATAAATTACGAATTGCGACGCAGCAAACATAAATGACAGAGCTGTAGTTCATGAATACAATAATCTTTCAGTCAATGACTATTTCAATAATTTGTTTGTCATTGTCACATCTATTACATTACTGTACTTATTGTACTCACCATTCTATTAAGTAACCCATTCATAGCATAGGAAGTTCGAAAGTAAGTTGGTTTGAACAAATTCCGCGCTCGCAAGGTCCGTGATGGTGCATAAAAACTTAGATTTTCAAGTAAGTTTTCAGAACTAATCCGGAAAGTCAATTAAACATGAAATGGCGGCTTTTTCTCTTCGTTTCTTAAGTGTTTCAATATTTATTAACATACAACGAGCTTCATATGAAGGAAGGAGAGATGTTGTCCAGCCTAACTTCCTCAGGGCAAATAATAAAAATTGGTTTTGTACTGATTCTATTCGCTTGGAGTGCAGTTCTTGATAGGGTTCCCATACAACACTGCAATATTCTAAAATAGATCTTACAAAACTTATATGCAATGTTTTTATTGTTGTTACTGAATTATTTTATGAAACCGAGTATAATATTTGCTTTATTGACCATTGTATTGTAATTTTTGGCAAAAATGAGTTTCGAATCAAGAATTACACCTAAATCTCTAATTTTGACGCATCTCTCTACAGTTTTAAGTCCTAAAGATCATATGATAAGTTTTATTATGAGTTTTATGTTTTCGTGTATACGATATAATATTACATTTTTTCACATTATTATCTAAAAAACTTTTCACCATTTGAAGAAAACATCTATTTCTTGTTGGAAAATCTCAAGGTCACTACGTTCGGTTACTTTCATGTATAATTTCATATCGTCAACATGAGGTAGTATCTCAAATGCACTGAGGAAGTCAAATGTGTTGGTTATGATTCAGTAGAAGAAAAAAAGTTCGTTTTCAAAAATGTTCGATTTTTCAAACACATTATTTTCCCACTTATTTTCAATCAGAAAACAGGTCATGTTTTTATGAAATAAAGTTAACGTTAATAACTATTTTTGCTGCGAACGGATTATGACGATTTGCATACCAATCGAATCGGACATTTTCTAAGATTTGTTTTATATGCTATACATTACAACCCCATAGTTCATATATGATTTAAATTGATAAAAATTGGAAGCATTCCCATTTCCCCATACATTTGTTCTGTCCATTTGTGTGCTTTCCCGAACAGAGCTGTCAATAACGGGCAAATTATGCAGCCGCTAGAATAGAAACAACGAAGGGGGATAGCGAAAAGAGAATATTTGCGAAGTACACTCCACCCTTGCATAGTAAGTAAGCAGTCGCCAGCGTATAAGTATTGCAACTCTAATGAGGAAAATTCTCAGAATCTTTCTGTGCTCGAAACAACAAATTTATTCTTGTGTTTTATTTTTCCTCTCGAGCTGTGAACGCTAGCGAATATTTCAATTAAAGTGCATCTGGCATTGCAATTAACACAACCATCCGAGCCATGACAAAGCAGGCGAAAAAAGAGAAGAGTGCAAATGATTATAGGTCGCTTCTAGCCATCAGTGTTTGGCTTTGTGTGTGTAGCTTGTTTTCGTTGCGCGAAACTTAGAACGTGTTCATTTCCTGTACATGTGAATAGCACACCTTCGATACTTTTAGTTGCCGTCCATATTTGCTCTCGTGCGCATTGGCTCTGTTCTGATGCAACAAGCGGTTTTGACCGAGAGTCGAGAAACAATTTTTCATCAACGGTCATTCTCGCGATGTTTCATTTTTATCGTTGCAACTGTGTTCATCTGTTGGACGCGTGTTTTATGCTTGTTGAATGGCGATGCACGGAAGATGCCTCTCGTTAAATACTCAGTGCAATGCGTGCATTGATATAAAGAAACTAATTACGACATATGATCAATTAGTGTATTGTTTTCGCAAAGACAAGATAGAATCATTGCTTCTCGAAATGATTCTACAAAACCACGAAAGCCATTAAACCTTTTCAGGGTCCCCGGAACATTTTTACTAAAGAGTTATTTATGAAATTTCGACGTATTCGCAAATAATTTCCGAAATGATAAACCAACAAATTAAAAAAAGGTTGCGTAGTCCTAAGTCCTAAGCGGTCGTGCCTCGGATACAATCCCTCGATTTTTTTCAGGAAATTCAATCGAATGGTTTTGTCCTACATCACAATATATGTTTTTTTTAACAAATCATACTGTAGAAAGATTCATATATTTTTGTTCTATACCAGGATTTGCAGTTGAAATTGAAAACACCTTCTGCACATACTGGCTCTAAATAAAATTTCTTGTCCAATAAAGGTAAACAAAATTAAATGAAATTGATGATAGTTGTAGCTAATACATTAGACTATCACTTAGTGCAAAAATATTACTATGAAAAAAGACATGAAAAATTTATATCATTCTCGTTGCAGTGTTACATATAAAATTTGGTGAAATAAATCCGTTTTGAAAGATTGCAGCATTGGGACGTGTCTTGCATTTTAAAGGGTGGCACAATGGCCTCAATGGCCCCAAGCCTATTAGTTTTTCATCGGTTAACGTTAAGAAAATTCATTAAATTGTAACAAATTCAAAGCAAAACAGTGTGATTCTGTTAATTCTTTTTCATCAATCTGAATAATTTAGTGCTAGACACAAAATCGTTACATACCTTGGGTGAATTGAAATTACACAACCTTACATACAATGCTTCTAGTCTCAGGGATAATATATTATCAGAAAATGTCAAATGTTCTTTGTTTTGATACAATTCGTATCGGAATTATTACGGAACTTTGCCTAAATCTGTTATTATTGTGAGGCTTTTGCGTAAATAATACAATAATTTTGTTATTTGTGAACAATGACAGAAACGGTAAGCTGAGCATGTTTGGAAAGAATGAAAATTTCTCACAGCATCATCGAAATTCTGATATTTCACCCGACCTTATAGAATGATCCGGAATCTGCAGACTCTTGCAGTCTTACCGAGGAAGAAGTTGAACCAAAGCTCAAATATATTCGATTATCCAATGATTTGAAGAATATTTTGAGTGAGGAAGCTGTCAGCTGTATAGCGGTGCATTCGAAGGTAGAGTCTTTGATACAAGATTAGTCATAGATATTCGTGGTATTGAACATGCTGTCTTTTACTTTCCATAGTTCCTCTGTTTGGGAACACATTGGGGACGAATCCATATGCTGGACCATCAGGGCAACCGAGTAGAGACGCCTATTAATCTGAAACAGGACCCACATATTCTTTCAGTCAACAAAATTTCTGTTGATAGTAAAGGTGAACATATTGCTACATGCTCTGACGATGGAACGATCATTATCAGCGGACTGTACACCGATGAGAACAACCAGAAATTTAACACCGGAAAGGTCATACAAGCCATTGAGCTTGATCCGATGCACCATAAATCCGGCTCAGGACGAAGATTTATCATAGGTGAGCCGAATGAAAAAAATGATATTCTGAATTTGTGCTATTGTTTGTGTCTTGAAGGTGACAATAAACTTGTGCTGTACGAAAGAACATTTCTGAAAGGTCTCAAATCGACTGTGCTGAGCGAATCCGAAGGTCCAGTTAGCGCAATTAAATGGAACGGTCAGTTCATTGCGTGGGCAAGTTCGCTTGGAGTTCACGTATACGATTTGAACGAGCGTTGTTCGCTAGGCTTAATAAAATGGGAGGATCCGAAGGAGTAAGTATTTTCGCGCTGTGAGGACGTGTTCACATGATATTGCATGAAATTTTTAGTCTAACGCAGTACAAATGATGCATGATTAACGAAGTTTTGTTCTCATTTCTAGAGGAAAACTCACCGACTTCCGTTGTAATCTCAATTGGTCCAATTCGACTGCTTTGCTAATCGGTTGGGTAGATACAATAAGAATCTGCGTTATTAGGAAACGTAATCCTATTGAGGTTTCGACTAGAAACCTTCCTACCTACATTGTTGATCCAAGTGAGTCTAGTTGATATTATATTTACAATAGAATGTTTCCTTCTTGTGCTCTCATTCCAGTGTCTACATTCCAAACCGACTTTTACGTGAGCGGCATCGCTCCACTGGAAAGTCATCAACTGGTCGTGCTCGGATACCCGAAAGAGCGCGACTCGGAAACAAATAAGGCATTGCGGCCTATTTTGTGTGTGCTGCAATATAAAGCTAGTGATTATATCGAAATCTGTACCGACAGTCTTACGATGAGAGGGTACATGTTGAAGCGAATTGCACGGAACATTTTATTTTGATTATCAGTGATCCTTTTTTTTTGCAGCTATCAAGAATACAAGTGCGATGATTATCATTTAGATTGCCTTATTGAGGAGAATCAATATTTCATAGTTTCGCCCAAAGACGTTGTGGTGGCCACTCTCTACGAAACCGACGATCGGGTGCAGTGGTTGATCGAGCACGGGTGAGTACTATATTTTTGCTTAGTTTTATTATACAAACATTATTTATCGAGATAACCAAAGTGGGTATTGGACTATACAAATTACAGTTGGGTAGGAGGGTGAATGGGATAAATTATAAAATGTATATATTCTTTTCGATTGACTGTATTTGCTGAAGAAAACTGTGAAAGAATGTGTGTGCGGAATTATGAAAATTGGGGTTTGGGTTTCGTGTCGGCCAAAAAGTCTGGCACGGTGTGAAGAATTCATCTCCGGGAACATTTTAACTCCTACCGAGTCAGTAAACAACCAAACCGCTCATTTCAGAAGTATGTAGTGGGCAGACTTGATACCAGGAAGATGTACGATCAGAAACCAGTACAAAAATGGAGTGGTCCTGCAAAATACAAGTTTGTTGTTGCTGAAAAATTCGAAAACTCATGGTTCGATAGGTCATATGCAGTTGCGGCAAAAAAACTAAAAGTTTTCATCACAGATAAGACAATGAACTCCGGACTTTGTGAAGCGAAATTTGCCGTTCATTCGATTTCGAGAGTGACGTGATATTTTGGCTATTTCTTGTGAGTTGTCTTCACAGTAAAGATGTACTACAATGGTACAATATGAACGGGGTCCAGTTTGTTCCGGAAATCCACAACACTGAGAAATACTGCAGTCTGCAGTCATAAACATGAAGATGGCAAATCGGGAGTCAAGATATACAAAGACCGCATAGTCCGCCGTAAAACGTTCATGTCCTGGGAGTGGCGATCAACTGCAACCTGAACTTCCAGCATCATTTCGACTAGATGGAGAAAAACTGTGCCTTAACCTTTTGAAAATCATCTCCAAACATCCCCGGAGTAACCGCCCATATTCCGAAACCCAAACGGGTTTGAAACTTCGTAACCCGTTCGAGATCGATTTTTGCATTCTGCAATCCGAACGAGATCGGCTTCTGCATTCTACCATTCGTCCGAGATTCAAACCCAATCGACATATTTTTTATTTTATTTATTTATTCAGTCTTCGCCAAGAAATTGTCGGACAGACTAAAATTCAATTATTGAATCCTTATAACAAACACATTTCTGGACATATCGAATTCAAACAAATGATACACTTCATTGAACCGTTGGCAACAAACATCCAAGGGATTATTCTGTCCGTATAGAGTACGATGTGCTGCTTGCCGAAAGAAAACAAATTGTCTGGTTGTTCTACCTGGAGCGTTGATTCGAAGCTTGCCCAAAACTTCAGCACAGTCAAGATTGTTGTTAAGAAGGTCGAAAATCAGCAGTCTCTGGAGAAATTCTCGTCGTTTCTGCAGTGTCGGTAAGTAAATCAGCGCGCAGCGTTCTTCATATGTGGTCAGATGTTGGTCGTTGCGCCAGGGGAGATGACGAAGAGCATATCGGATAAAACTTTTCTGCACACGTTCCAGACGAGCGATGTGAACAGCGTGGTATGGGGCCCAAACAGTAACACCGTATTCCAATATACTGCGTACGAGCGACACATACAATGCTTTGAGGCAATAGACATCTCTAAATGCCTGAGTGTTGCGTCTAATGAGCCCAAGAACGGTGAAAGCCTTAGCGGTGACCGTTGCAATATGCTGCGTAAATTTTAGCTTGTTGTCGAGCACGATACCCAGGTCTTTGACGGCTGCAACTCTTTCCACTTCGGTCGACCCCATCGTATATTCAAATGTGATTGGTGAGCAAAGTCGCGAAAATGTTATCGCATGATATTTCCTAATATTCACCTCCATGCCATTTATTGAGCACCATCCCAGCAGAGTATCTACATCCATTTGAAGAGCACAGCAGTCCATACTTGATGTTACTACACGAAACAATTTCAGATCGTCTGCATACATCAACTTCGGCGATTTGAGAACAGCGCAAATATCGTGAATAAAGAGTACGAAGAGCAGAGGACCCAAGTGACTGCCCTGCGGCACGCCAGAGGTGACAGAAAAGGGCGATGAAACTGACGAGCCAATCCGTACGTGTGCACTACGATCAGTCAGATACGAATTAATCCAATTGGTTAGCCAAAGTGGAAACCCGTATCGCTTCAGTTTTTCCACAGCAAGGGCGTGAGGAACGCGGTCGAAAGCTTTCGAAAAGTCCACGTAAATGGCGTCAACCTGCTGCCTTTTCTCAATTTTGTCAATCAGCAGAGAAACGTAGCTCATGAGATTTGATGTAGTAGACCGTTTTTTGACAAACCCATGTTGTTCGTTTGCGATGATGTGGCGGACAGATGGGTATATGAGATCCAGCAGCATACTTTCAAAAACTTTCGGCATGCAGCTCAGAATCGATATTCCTCTGTAATTTTGCACATCGTGGACGTCACCTGATTTATGAATAGGGATTATTGATGCAGTTTTCCATAATGCGGGAAACTGCCCTTCTCTCAGCGAACGGTTGAAAAGCAAAGTAGACGGCAAAGCCAACGAGGAGCTGCATGCCTTGATGAAAGAAGGTTGCAACTTATCCGGTCCGGCTCCCTTCGAGGCTTCGAGACGGCTCAGCTTCCTGTAGACGTCCTCTTCGGTGAATGAAATAAGCCGCAAGTTCAGGTCATATGACTGCAGATTACTCAAGTACCGTTCAGACAAAGGTGGTGAGTTATTACTTAACACACTTCGAAAGAAGGACGAGAATAAGTTAGCTGAGTCAACTGATGATGACGATGTACTGCCTTTGTAGAAAACGTTCTGAGGAATTCCATTGGACGATAAATGTAGTTTGATGTGTCTCCAAAGCTGTTGTGGTTTAGTCCTGACGTCACTCTGCACACGG
This sequence comes from Toxorhynchites rutilus septentrionalis, assembly GCF_029784135.1. NCBI lineage: Eukaryota > Metazoa > Arthropoda > Insecta > Diptera > Culicidae > Toxorhynchites > Toxorhynchites rutilus. The sequence goes on from NC_073746.1 coordinate 131,144,827, forward strand.
CTTATGTAAGATCTAAAGCATGCTTGGTTCAAAGAGTTGAATTGGCGCTCTAATTCCCGCACAACAGTCTTTTGATCATCGCCTCTCAGTTGGAAATACCGCTTTCGTGCCTTCCTAAGTCGATTTCGAAGATTCCCCAAATCTCTGTTCCACCACGGTTGTTTACCCTTCGGTTGAACAAACCTTTTGCGCAAAGGTACGCTCCCATGAATGATTCCATCCAGCTTTCGATGAAACCGGCTAACAGCTTCATCTATTGTGCCCACTGTGAGAATCTCGCTCCAATCAATCGACGAAATTTTAGCGTTCAAATCAACGAAGTTACATTGCCTGAAGTCGTAATATTGCTCCTCATAACTATCCATACGTGTCATATTCAAAACGGTTAGCTTGACAATAAAAGGCTTATGGTGGCGATCTATTTTCATCAACGGCATGGGGGGTTCGAAAATTTCACAACACATTATGTCATTGATAAAAACCAAGTCTAACATCCTCCCATTGTCATTCGTCAGTTGATTTACTTGCTGTAACCCGGCTGAAAGAATCGATTCCACCAGAGTAGTCTCCTGTTCAGATGATGCATTGGTTGGTATGAAACTTCCGATATCCTCATCGAAGCCCCAGTGTAGCAGTGGCAAATTATAATCACCCAACACCAGTATCCTGTCTCTATCTCTCATATGGTTGCAAATACGATGAATACATGCACTGTGTTGCTCATAATTCATCGGTTCAGTATTGGGAGGCAGGTATATCGCACATACAAATAGATCCGCAAGTGCCGTTTAACTCCAATCAATACTCCACCACCACGTCGAAAGCGACTTGTGGCAGCGGAACGATCGCAACGATATATCACATATTCATCAGTCAACTCTGTACCCAATATTAGTTCGTTAAGCCAAGTTTCGGTAAACACTAAGATGTCGTAGTCGCAAATAGAGAGAGCCATGTGAAGTTCGCTGAGTTTGGTGCGAAGACCACGCACATTTTGGTAATATAGCGTGAATGAAAATAGAGCGGGTCGATTCGGTGTGCGATTTGGAACGTAAACAGATAGATCGGTACGTGATGACGAATTTCTCATTACACTCTCGTCATTTTTCGGGCGTGCGGGTAAGTGCGGGCGGTGTAGTGAAAGAAAATGTTCACCGTCGGAATTGAAATGGACTTCGAGTTTCGAGACCAAACTCCCGGAAAGTGATTCCTTTTAGCCATGTTGCGGGCGAAAGTGCGACTTCCTTCAAACTCGACACAACACCGACCTTGAACGAAACAAAAGTAAGTTCGTCAAGATTTTTACCTTTAGGAACTAATTTTCGAACGTCAACGGTCTCATTTGTGTTCAAGTTACTCTTTGAAAGTTCACGAATATTATCCTCTGTGGCTTTGGGGTCGAAGCCAGACAAGTACAGCCAGAATAAATCAGCTCTCTCCGGGCGCACCGCTAGTGGTACTATCACAGCAGAGTTTGTTAGTCTGGTACCAGCAACGACTTCATTCCTTGGCTCGTCGTCGATTCGGGCACGTTTCCTCGAATTGTCAAGCGGGCCTGTTTTCAATGGTGGCCGTTCTATTACTTGCCGATTCGATGCGTTAGGGAACTGTTCCAAAACCAAGTTTATTTTGGTAGTGTTTTGTTCAATTTCAGTTCGCAGCTCAGTGAGAGCTTTGTTGTGCATATCGTGAGAAGCCTCAATGGCTTTATTAGTAGATGAAATGGCCTGACGAAATGTGGCATTTTTCATCATTTTCGTGCAAGCATTACATAGCCAGAATATCTGGGCACAGTTTTTTATTGTTTCACGAGTAGCAACAGACAATTTAACGCATTTCAAGTGGAAGGTTGAATTACAAAAGCCGTCACAAGTAATCTTCTCCACTTCATTTATCTCCAAAGCACAAGAGTGGCAAACTGAGGTGCTAGCCATTGTTTGTGTTCCACTGGGCGATAACTTTTTAGATCTCAAATAAATAGATTCGATATCTGGTAGGCAATCAAACTCGAGGTGATTTCGATGTAGCGATGATTTGTTGATTCGTTGACACAAAAATCGTTGTACAGGATAGTCAAAAACAGTAAAAAAACAAGAATTAGCACAGGACAAACAAGAGAACGATTGATTTGTTTACCTTTACCGATGTTTTTTTCTTATGCATCAAAATATGCATAAGTGACAAAATTGCCTTGACGCGAAACAAACGTCAAAATTATTTATCCGAATTCATGAAACTATTCTCTATCTCTATCCTGCCAGGCCCGATTGCAGATTTAAACTGTTAAAATTTGAATGAAAATTCTTACTTGATGTTATTTTAATACTAACTCGTACACTCTGTCCAACTTTTATATTTATCTTGCTGATTTGTGTCATTGTAACAAAAAAACAACGCTTCAATTTATATTCTAGTGTGTAGGTATTGGTGACTACCATACACTGCATGATTTACAAGCGCTGAGCCTAAACGAATCGTTCTGTATTTGCAAATTTGTATTTTCCGTTGTTTTGATGAATAAATCTGGAAAATGCTGAAGGGAAAAGTGCTCACGGAGAGAGAAAAAAGACAAATTGATGCATTTCAGCAAGAAAATGTTAGTATCAGAGAAATTGCTCGTCGTATTGGACGATCCCATCAAGTAGTGCTCGATTACTTGGCGAATCCTCAAGGATACGGTAAAAAGGAGAGAGCTCCACAGAAATAGAATAGAGGCGAATGAACTGCAAAGTTTAAAGCTGAAATTTTTCTAAAATTGGATGTTATACATTACGATTCCCTAATTCATAAATGGTTTGAGTCAGGGGGTTTCGGTTCTTTATCTCGACGGAGAACTTTTCATAGTCAAAATATTTCGACGGGCGACGCTTTTTTCAATTAAGCATTTTCCGCAAAATTTACACTTCTGTGTCGAAAAAGGCTGTTCCACCCAAGCCATACTTCGATGATATTCTTCTGGAAAATATTATTGAAAACTATCCAACAAATCCAAATTACAAAAATTACAAGTTTAAAATTATCGACGAAAACAAAAACAAATCCTACTGGCGTTAACAGCTGGGAACAGCTTTATTTCGGTTGCGCTTCGCAGTTATATGAATTATAACCCAGAGTGTACAAGGTACATTTGGTCGGGGTTCTGCCAAAACGAACCAAGCGCCGAAAATATTATTTTGAGATATTGCAATTTGAAGTTTTGGCTCCCCCTAATTGACTGTGTCGGATCAAATCTATTATTTTACCGTTCACGTGTTACAAACAGGGTGTGAAACATAATACTCCCTTTCACACACACATCTAAGCCTCCCTTTCAAGCACACATCTTCGTCAATTTCTGATTCAGAACCTTAGAAATAAGAAAAAAACAAACTAAATTATGTTGCTGCTAGACAAGCAAAACTTCGTTCTCTTTGCAGCCAGAGCGAACCAAGTACACGCTAGCTATTAACATAATATTATGTTAATACACAACACATTAGTATTTTGTATTTTGTCCGATGCCATATTGTGGGTTTATGGTTCGCTTTGGTTGAATGCTATTTCGTTTTTTACAGTCTGCTACACAGATTTTTTCTTTTGGACATTTTCGATGTGACCAACCATTTTTTCGATAACGTGTTTTAAACACGTTAAACACGGTGGACAAAATTCTTCATGCACAACTCTAACATTACGACTTCGAGTTATTTCTTCTTTAAGTTCCTCCAAATTTTGTGGCTTATTAACATAGCAACGGTCGTTCATGTACCCCCAGAGGAAGTAATCGACGACGAGAAATGTTGAAATTCTTACCGTAAGAGGACAAAGATTCATTAAGGCTTTGGTTGCTCGAGTAATACGATTTCACTAAAAATACACGTTCTTGTAAATTGTACATCTTGACACTAAAAACCATCCGATCAGACTGAACGAGTAGCCGAATATTAACGCCCCGAAGTGGGGAATGCAGTGTTACCATCGAAGCAGCGAAAAAAAATTTTATGAGGAGCTATTCGATTTTTTTTTGTTTGAGCGTTTATTCTGAAAGACCCTGTAACATCGCGCTAATTTTGAATTCGATCGGGTTCCGAATGAACAGCCGCTTCATCTATGGTCTCGAACTGATGTAATAAACTCTTGAAATCTCTATCTCCGATTTACTATAATGCACTGCGGATTATTTCTGGCTTGCTACTGTTTGACATTCTCGTGGATGCGGCGATAGTCTTCAAAACTGGGAGCTTCCTCGCTAAAACCTGCGGAGCTGAGGAGACGCATCTGACTGTCTTCACAAACGAAATCTTGCAGCAGGTGACACTCCAATCTCTCACCAATAACTAGACAGCTTTGCTTTGAGACCAATGACTGGAGGATGCCGGCGATCCAAGTTGAAAATGCTATTTGAACAACTTCCGAGCTGGGGCAAGCTCAGTGGTCCTGAAGCAAATTTTTATTGAATTTGTCAACGGAAGCGATAAGGGAGCAGCGAATCTTGTCCACACTGAGAATCGGTCACTGCAACATATCACGCAACTTCAACAGGGGATCCCTTCATTCCCTTTGCGATGTGTGCGAGGTCCGCCAATTGGTCCAATACATTGTTTGTATTTGCCCAAAGTACGGAAACCTCTGGAACTTTTACAAAATTGTTGCTTTTTGAAAGATGCTAAAAGATTATATTTTAAGATTTAAATAAGAAATTGTGATTTAAATCGCACATCATTGTTCGGCCCCCCTTTCAAGTGGAACAAGAACAATCGGTTTCTTAAAACGTTCCGCGGGCAATGGGGGTTCTGCTAAAGAGTAAGGTGACCAAAAACCATCACTCAAATGATCATTTGGTTGAATAAGATGGCCAAAATTATGAACGATGGAATTGAGCGAATTCCTGAAAAATAGAGAACTTCGAAATCGTATCGATTTTTTTTCTTCTGAAAATGTAAAAAAGAACCTACAGTTGAGAGAAAACAGCTTTGTGGTTCCATTACTAAATAGACCACGTTTTATTACAGCAGCAAGAGATAAGTTACCTCCACTAATTATGTTCAAAAAAGAAAAATGTTTGGGACTTGTGAACAGCTAAAAATAATGACGAGTCCCATGTATGTTGCTATTCAGAATGGATGGATGGAACGTCAATTTTTTTACCCAACAAACCATAGATTATTTTTCGATTCAGAAAAAAAAAAATTCGGCAAATATCCTATGAAGTATTCAAGTTGAAGACATACTGGGAATATCAAATATAAATATACATTCGAATCAAATCAAATATCAATAATAATAAAATGTTAATTATGCGTAAAATTTACGGACTTTAACATATTTTTGGAAACAAAGGCGGCTTTCGATATATAGACGTTTATTTATTTCATGTTTTTTTATCTTTCAAAGGAAAACGATTGCTGCCTATATTTTATCGCTATCAGTTATTTACAGTGTCGTCATTTTATCATAAATATATTAGCTGCGCTGACAGAAAAAAAAAACTACGGATTCGACGTCATATCACAATTCAATACAAGATAACATTTTCTCTCGTCCTGTCCACAGACCAACTAGACCAATACTTTGCAACATTGCGATGGTGGAACAGTCCAGTCGTAAAAGTACTCTTTCGGTCTTTGAGTGACCTGTGTTTCCGTATTAACGCATTGTTTCCCCTGATAGTAATCCATCATTTCCTGGGCAGTTCGTTTATGCAATACTATGTGGTATTCTTGGCATTTGCGTGCCATCCATGCTGTGTCAAACCGAACATCGTGCCGCCGATGAATATTTCCGAAAGGGCTTAACCAAGTTCCAACCGCCATGTCTTCACTTCTGTAATTGCTCAGTGAAGCCCCATGTGTCGCTATGAAGGTTACTAGATTTTTGGATAACACATAGCCACCACCCAGTGCATACGGAAGATAACGGTCGCAGAGCTTGTAGTTCGACTCCTTCCACTGGCCTCTTTGTTGTATTGTAGATGCTCCTTTGAAATAGCCCCAGTATAACTCGATAGGTTTTCTGTGGGCTGATCGCATTTTGTGCATTTTTTCATAATAGCTGAGTAAATCTTCTGATAGTAAATCTAGCTTTAAATAAGTATCATCGTCCAGTTTCATCAGATATTTAAAGTCATACACTTTATCTATTTTGTTCATACTTTGGAAAATTTTAGTCGTTAGATTTGAATAGGAATCCTTGAGATCGTCTAACTCTAGAACATCACTATAAACTCTCTGTTCTTCGTATATCGCTTTCCGTTCGGCTCTGGATAAACCATGCACTCCTATTGCAAATAGCGCTTTCACTTTGAAATTCATAACTTTCACATTCTTTATCTGCTTCTGTCTCCACTGGCGATAGTTATCTAGAAGGTCCCGCTGTGTTTGTGTGCTTTCCAAATGCAGTTGTCCTCGTTCATCACTCGTAGGCACGTAGATAACCTCATCCTGATAGGACTCATTCAGCATTCTTGGTCTCAAATTAAGATAAGTTTCTCTGATTGCTTTCCTTCGTTCGACATTTCCCGGTGCGCTCACTATAAGCAGCATTAGAAAATAGGAATTTTCGGTCTCGTAAACTCTCCCACTTGGTTCGCAACTTTGATTGGGTCCTCCGATCAGGAGAGTAAGTAGAGCTCCAGCCAGGAATGAACAGAATATCGGTAACATTCCCATACAATTCCGCTTGTGTAAGTGGTGATAGCGTCCGAAAGCCATAGTTTTCATATCGTCACAGCAAGCGAATCTTTTAATATGAAACGAGGATTATGCAAAAATCTTACATTAGCTTTCTTGCATATCGTAATACTGGCACCTATAACGGAATTTCGTTGATTTAGCATCTTCTTAGATAACAAAATATTAAAGAATTCACTTACATTTTAAGTAAAACACGGCAACATCGAACCGGTGGAGCTAATCCAAACTCCAATATTTTCGTTTGTGCGATACATTTATTTGACAGATGAAAAAGGAATTAATCAGGGATGCCAAATTTGAAGACTAGTTTCCATTTTGAAGAAACTTGATTTCTCGCGTAACTTTTGAAAAGGTCCTATGTAACAAATGTAAACAAATCGAGTTAATGGACGCACGCTATTAGTTTTTAATCATTGAATGTATTACAAAAACAATCGTTCACGTATCTATCTTCTTCATCTTTTTGTCGCCGATACAGAAAATATCCAATGTACAGATTCGGATTTTAAGCACCCGGCTGTTACTTCGGACGCCGCTTTCCTCCGACGGCCGAAACGTCCGAAGTAACAAAGCAGTCAAAACAACTCGCAGTCGTACTTCGGTCGTTTTGGAATTTGTTTCTTACAGGTGTTGTTATCGATTTCAGTGCAATTCAACAAGCGATAACAATAATAATCAGTCTTTAGAACGAAATGCTGATATTTGGATTGTTGTTTATTAGTTAGTTTCAAATTCTTATAGTGCAACGTAATATGTCCAATGTGCAAACGCGGGCAGTCAAAACGTCCAATGTAACATTTTTCGCTCCGAGGCTTCAACCTTAATCTCAAATCACGGATCAACAGTTACGATTGGTTTTACGGAGTTATTCTTGACAGCTAGTGGTGAAAACAGTGATAAAGATCGATAGCTTTTAAGACAATTCGCGAAATAATGTTCAGGTCTTCAACTTCGCTTTTCTCGAGTTGGCGAAAATGTTACATTGGACCTTTTCAAAAGTTACGCGAGATTTAAGGTGGCCGTACACTGTTTGACCGGAGGTCAAATATTTGACACTTTTTGACAGAAAAAATTTGGTCAAAATTTAGTACAAATTTGATGTTAGATAAAAATATTTTACAACCATAATTACACGTATTTGTTTTTGTCGAAAATTTGACATAAAATTATTTGGCGAAATAAAGATATTTGGATTGAATGACAAACACGGTTATCACATAAAGGGTGTGTCACATCAAATTGCATCACGGAAAAAACGCTGTAGAAATTTAATTTTTAGGAATTATATCTTCAGCTTTGGTTTTATAATCAGATAAGAGTGTATAGATCACGTTGGCCATGCTTCACTGTCAATTTTTCGTAAATTTGGAAAAATGTCGTCGAACGAAAAAGAGCGTCGTCAATTAATCTTGTACACTAATTTCAAGAATCCGGAGTTGTCACATCGGTACATCGGTAAGATGCTGGGAATCGTCCAATCCACGGTCAGCAGAGTACTAAAACGATACTTCGGGAACCTAACCATCGACCGGAAGGTGAAGAACGGCAAAAATGGATGCTCCGTCAATGAAAAAGATCACAAGCGCGTAGTTAAGCAGTTTAGACGTGATCCGAGAAGTTCGGTCCGGGATGTCGCCAATAAGCTGAATTTGTCAAGTTCATTCGTCCAGCGGACCAAGCAGCGGGAGGGCCTGCGTACATACAAGGTTCAGAAGGCTCCTAACCGTGACGAAAGGCAAAACATGGTGGAGAAGACGCGAGCCCGGAAGCTGTACACCGAAATGCTGACGAAGCCGCATTGCCTGGTAATGGACGACGAAACCTACGTCAAAGTGGACTTTCGTCAGCTGCCGGGCCTGATGTTCTTCTCCGCAGAGGACAAATTCAGCGTTCCGGAGGAGATTCGCAAGCAGAAACTATCCAAGTTTGCCAAAAAGTACATGGTGTGGCAAGCGATCTGCTCTTGCGGAAAGCGGAGCGCCCCCTTCGTGATGACCGGCACGGTAAACGGGCAGGTTTACCTTAAGGAGTGCCTACAGAAGCGCTTACTACCACTATTGAAGCAGCACGAGGGCCCGACCATCTTCTAACCGGATCTCGCTTCGTGCCACTATTCAAAGGACGTGTTGGAGTGGTACGAAGCCAACGGGGTCACCTTCGTGCCAAAGGAAATGAACCCGCCCAACGCGCCGGAGCTTCGCCCAATAGAGAAATATTGGGCGATTATGAAGCGGGCCCTCCGGAAGAACCCAAAAGTTGTCAAATCGGAGGCGGACTTCAAGAGAAAATGGATTTCTGTTCAAAAAAAACTACAACCTGACGTTGTACAGAACCTTATGGACGGGGTAAAGAGGAATGTTCGAGCATACGGGCTTGGGCTCGGAGTATGATTAAAAAGAAAATGCCAAAAGTTGTTTAATAGTTTTTATTTTACTGTCTAAAATTTTCAAAAGGATCGGTCTACTGGGCGAATTTCTACAGCGTTTTTTCCGTGATGCAATTTGATGTGACACACCCTTTAGTACACTGTTTGTCGATTCAGATACTATTTTGTGTGCGTCCACTGTCATTTTTTAAAGAAGAAAATATATATAGATGAAAATAGCTTCATGGCTGGTACAGTATCGACGTCTGGTAACGACTTTTTATTTGGGGCCATAATTTGGGTACCAAATTCGATAGTGTAATCTCTATCAGATTAGAAAGCACAAAACCTGCTTTAAAATGTTGAAATTTAAATTAAAATGTCTACATCATGTTATTTGATTAATGGAAACACGTATTCCTGACTCTTATTTAACCATCTGTACATGCATTTCCAACATTTATATTTGAAATTTTTCATTATAATGTAAAATTGTCTTCAACAACAACTTTCGTATGAATTTAATACGGAGAAGTAAATTTTCATTCTTAATTTCAATATAAAAAACGTGATCATTCCGCCTGAAGATCAATTATCATCTTTGACGCTCTCCTAAACTCGTAAACGAAGCTCAATGCCGTCAATGCGAATAACAGTAGCTCTGGCCACTGCAGCATAATTTAAGAGGTTCCATAACCGCACCCTCTGACACGATCGTAGACACGATTTGTTCCTTCTCCTTGATCCAATTTTCCTCATCAGCCATACCCCAGTAGAACTGCCACAACTTTGCAATCAATTTGCACAGCTAGGTGTAAGCGTCTTCCAAACGCTGGACACGATCGCAAATGATGGAAGGATCACACGGCTTATAACATTCTTCTTCATCACCCAAGAACTTCTGCGAGTTTTGTCCGACTTGCTTGACCCGCTCACCGAGCATATTGATATCGGTTTCGACGTGAAATTCTACACGATGCCGCACCAGATAAGAAGAGCATATTTTTAGGAAAAAAATTCTAAACGAAACATATAACTAATACTTTCTCTTTCATTAATTCAATTCAATTCACCCTGTGAATTACATTTAACACTTCCAATTTCATTTTACTACCATTTTGTGTTCCCTTCAAATAACGGTCATGAATATTTTTGTTGTTTATAGACTATACCGATGAGATTAAATAACCCAGAAATACAACACAAAAACTATTATAATAATACCAGCGACGGCACCCTTCACGTAACGGAACTTTAAATGCAAGTATGTAGTGTCTTTTTTAAGCTTTTCCTAAAGCACCGATAAGTTCTGTGTTTTGATGTCCAGCTCAAAGAGAACCGTTCCGCGCTGCAAAACGTCATCGATGTTATGAACCTACAAAATAATGTCAATCAACAAAACTTCCGTTGTGCTAAACAATGTATCGTTTTACCATTATCCGTTGCACATCCTGAAGCTGTGTATTTATAGTGTTGATATTTCTTCGTCGATCCGAATGCTTCTGCAGTAAATCTTCCACCCCCATCAGATTGCCATAGTTGTCGGTCAACAGCCGCTGCTTTTTTTCCTTTATTAAGTCCAAGGTGTAGATCATTTTCTGGAAGTTCTGCTGCAACTGAATGGAGAACTCCATTCGCATTCTTCTAGCACACAGCAGCTCTAGCAAGAAGTTCCATGGTCGCAACACATTTTCTTTGCGAGCTGCAATTCGCTTTATATCACGGTACGTTGAACACGTTCTTCGTAGGCAAAAATGTCGGTCTCGATAGCCTCATGCTTCTTGGCAGCTGCTTCCACTGCAGCCAGATTGAATCCGAAATTATCTGTACTGACCAGACGTTGACATTCCGAAAGCCAGGTTTTTCTCATGATTGCCTTGTGGTTGAAACGAGCAGCCAGTTGTTCAAGCTTCTCCTGTCGAAAGGTCATCTCTCGTTCGTGATCAGATTTCTCCAAACGCTCTCAGGCTTTGTTGATGTCGAAAATCATTTTTCCCACCTTGGGTGTGTACGGATTTTGCTTGTTTGCTCTCATTTTGAATTGCAGCTGCACTTCCAGATTGCATTTCTCCACAAATTTTGTTGTTTTTTCCACTCGCTCTATTTGACCATCCAGAATTTTAAAACCGTAATGATCTGAAATATAAATCAATCTTATAAATAACAAAATAATATAATATAAAAAATATCAAACCTACCTTTCAGCAATATTGCGCAATGTTCACTAATGGGCATGAATGCATATATTGATCCGTTTTTCTCTTTTTTTTTCAATGTGTCTCAGGCCTAAAATTCATTGAATTATTTCGTTGGGGTTAATCAAATGAAAAGAGCGACAAACTCACCTGAACAATTTAGATAGAAAATACATATTACACAGATTTCCACTGATTTGAAAATGAATGCAAAAAAAATATAATAAAAAAAATCTGGCATCGCTTTCGGCAGTTTTATTTGCCACTTGCCACTCCTCAATTATCAACAGTGGTAAACACGGCAAACATCAAAAATACAAAAAAATTGACTGAAATATTTAACGTACATCAGTACATGGTTTGACAAATTGGTCTAAAAAAGTTTAAGCAAACAAGTACTAAATATTTGCTTGTCGTGTTTTGTGTCGAATATATTTGACCAGCACACGTTGATCAAATTTTATCTGTCAAAAATAGTCAAATATTTGGCGGTCAAACAGTGTATGAGCACCCTTACGATGATAACATTTTGGAGGAATTTCGAAGTGAAGATTTCTCGCGTAACTTTTGAAAAGGTCCAATGTAACATTTTCGTCAACTCGAGAAAAACGAAGTTGAAGACTCCAACATTAATCTGCGAATTGTATTGAAAGGTGTCGATCTCTATCGCTACTTTCACCACTAGCAGTCAAGAATAACTCTGAAAAACCAATCGTAACTGTTGTTCAGCGATTTGAGCTTAAATTTGAAGCCTAGGAACGAAAAATGTTACATTGGACGTTTTGACTGCCGCGTTTGCACATTGGACATATTACGTTGCACTATAAGAATTTGAAACTAACTACTAAACAGCAATTGAAATATCAGCATTTCGTTCTAAAGACATATTATTGTTGTTATCACTCGCTGAATTGCACTGAAATCGCTAACAACGCCTGTAAGAAGCAAAAACCCAAAACGACCGAAGTACGACTTTGTGTTGTTTTGACTGCTTTGTTACTTCGGACGTTCCGAGCGTCGGAGGAAAGTGGCGTCCGAAGTAACAGCCGAGTGCTTAAAATACGAATCTGCACATTGGATATTTTTTGTATCGGTGATAAAAAGATGAAGATAGATACATTAACGATTGTTTTTGTAATGCATTGAATGATTGAAAACTATGCATGAATTCTCGTTATGATATGAATCTGAGTAATCATTCTACATTTTAACGAACATTACATGCCTTGAGTGTATTCTGAGTGGGAAATAGGATTGAGCGATCGTTAGAAAAAGATCGATCTTGATGGATCGATTTTCTAAACTGCGTAGCGATCAATTCAATGATTAAATCGATACCAGAGAATCGATTTTGGCTGAATTGATCTTTGAAAAAATCAAATGCTTTTTTTCCAATTCATCTACCTATTCTATATGAATATTGTATTTTCATTAAACAATGCATAAACATTTCACATTTCTATTCAAATATGAAACGCTTTCTTTTTTATTTTCAGCATGAAGGTCACAAACAAAACTTGAAATTGAGAATGCCCAGAAAATTGTATTTTCCAGGGCATTCATTTTGTACCGCCATTGAAGAATTTAATTGATTTTTTTTATTAGAAAAGCAACAACTGATATATTCGTTCAGAACTCCGCTGACAATAATACCGTACGAAATAGTAAATATACAGTATACAGTAAAAATTTTGGTAGTGATTCCAGTTCTAGAAAAGAACGCTTCAGTTGAACCGGATGTCACATTCAATTTCGTCATAATTTTCACTGTTAGCCTAGTAAATGTGATTGTGTAAATATAACTTGTAATCTTTTGTTTTGTAATGACCAAACTTCTGCTTCTCTTGAATTTTTGACCACTCATTTGACAACCTTCAAATGGATCCAATGTTTATGAAGTCTACTATGTGATTTTTGGTGAGAATTAAAACTAAGTTCACTGAAAAAGCAAATTTATAAAAATTCTAGTTCGATCAAAATGATCGGAAAGAACGAAAAGAAAAGATCGATTTTCGCTATTTTTTTGAATACAAAGAATCGATCTGAAAAAAACAGAAATCGGGGAATGACGGAATGACGTATCCGGATGCATCTCTTTCGTTTAATGTGTACGAGTTTCAACTGCTCTAGAATTATATTACAGATAGCCGTGCGAGAAACTGAAGTTCGAAGACCATCGGAGCAGTTTTCTCAACCACCATTCATTTTAAACATTCATCCCTCTGAAAGTCAAATCAATGAATTCTATTTCTACAAACATAAATGTTCTCATACATACATATAGCAATTCGTGAGGTCATACAAACAATCATAACCTCACGAATATTTTCCGCCATTTGATTTTTATTCGTCTGCAAGAAATCATATATTCGTATGACAATAGTCGTACTAGATGCATACATAAGTTGTATATTCATCCAAACTAATTCGCAAAAAATTTACCATGTATGTATATCGCCTCCACTTTTGTATGTATATGCCAGTTAGGCGCATGATATACCATCCAAAATTTGGGATATGTGCTGCTATATATACGCTGATTATATGATTTAATGTTTGCTGGGGAGCAACACTAAATATTGTATACTACCCGCGGGCACAGTTGATTGCTGTTAAGAGGCGATAGAAACGAAAGTTGCAATTATTGGGTGTCATAACAATGTCTAATGCTATGAAATACAAAGAAAAAGGGATTATAATATTTACATAACGGTCATGATCATCTGCATTTCAAGAAACAAATAATAGTAGCTGACATCAGTTGATTATCCTGTTTTTGCAATATTCTTTCTTTCTGTTTATGGTCACTTTTATTTCATCTTTTGTATCAAAGAATATAAGAATATTTGAGAGAAAACTTTTATTTAGTTTTATTAAATGAATATGAAAAAAATACAATGATAGATTATGAAAAGCGTAACGTAGAATGATGGAGTTACTCACCAACAATGTTGAATGTGGGGTTTTATTGGAACTAAAGAAAACTAGAGGGACTTAAAGCTTTTTCTCGTGATTTTTTCATACCAAAATCGACATAAACAGTTCTTTCCACTTTAGCGAAATGGAGAAACAATGAATTTCATGCTTTTTGAAGTACCGGTACTTTTCTATATAATTATATTTTTTGACGTAGGACTACGTCTTTCATTTCTATACCGGGGTGTAAAATCAAAGTTTCGAAAACGAAAGCGTTACGCCGGAGACCGAGATTTTGAGCGTTAATAGCTCCTAAACAACTGAACGAAATGGTATGATAAACACTTCATTCGAAAGATAAAATGTCTACGCGTTCTATACTTGTTACTTTTTGATCCTAATACGTGTTTCAATAGTCTTAAATTTGCCTTCAAAACAGGCTATTGAAATCACCAATCGGTATATAAGCGAGCGGCGCTCGGAAATCCACTCAGTTCTAATTGAACAGCGATTGGAGCATGTTGTTGCTGTTGTGGGGAAGCTCTTCGTTTATCATGAAAGCGCGGATGAACGGTGTCACCAAGAGCCTGTTTGTGCACCTTAGGCCAGACATGAACCCATCAGGAGGAGAGTGATGCCACAAACGGTTCCTCGGGAAGATCTCGAAGCAGCCGCTACACACACACACATACACGCGCTGAATTCTTTCCGTTTGGATGCCGTTCAGCATCGAGAAAGATCCGGAAAATAATCTGCCAGTTCCTCTGGGAATTTAAAAATACATTCATGTGAAAGAGTTTGTTTGAATGTTTTAATATGTTTCAATCAAGTGCTATTAACAGATGGTTATCGAGTTAACATAAACCACTGGTGGGCTTCCAGTATCGAGGAAAATGTGGAAATATCTAATCGTTACTGAAAATAATCTGCCAGTTCCTCTGGGAATTTAAAAACACATTCATGTGAAAGAGTTTATTTTAATGTTTTCTATCCATGTAACACTGTGACCAAATACATTTGGTTTTGTGATTTTTCAATCAATCGCAATTAACACGATAGCTTCTGAAGATTATTCTTCCCCATCAGTAGGATATTTCCGTATCCAATATTGTATGCGCCCGCAATCGATTATTGCTCAGTCGCCGAAAGTTCCGAGCTCAGAGAATTCTTTCCCCTCTAGTTTGCCTTCCAAATTGTCATCGTAAACCACGCCTTCTCTCGATTCAATCACGCACAAAAATCATACTTAAGCGATATTCTGGTGGTGAGACGCATTCATTTTTCGTGAGAACATCGACAAGACAACATCGTTGCTGAGGATGCTGGACGGCGAAGGATCGAGATCTGCCCTGAAACGCAAGCAGTTTGTTTGAAACTGTGAGGGAGCACAGAGAAGCCGATCCTTCAGGAGAAGAGAAGGTGATCATCGAAGCAGCCGCTACACACACACATACACGCACGGAATTCTTTCCGTTTGGATGCCATTCAGCATCGAGAAAGATCCGGAAAATAATCTGCCAGTTCCTCTGGGAATTTAAAATTACATTCATGTGAAAGAGTTTATTCGAATGTTTTGAGTTATGTTGAATGTTTTCTATCCATGTAACACTGTGATCAAATACATTTGGTTTTGTGATTTTTCAATCAATCACAATTAACAGGATAGCTTCTGAAGATTATTCTTCCCCATCAGTAGGATATTTTCGTATCCAATATTGGATGCATAAAACCTTGTACCTCCAACGTAACGCTCTCGTTTTCGAAGTCCCCCAAATATTCATTTATTCATTCATTCAGAATGGATTCAGATTCAACTTCAAACAAATGATCACTGAATCAACGATAGTCCTACGTCACCATTGCGGTTATACCATAGATATAACCCACTTTCTGTTTTATAATTAACGGCGTCGGGATTAGGTTTGTGTTTTTAACTGACAGAATTCGAGGAAAAAAACTACCCTTAGAAAAATCCTCGGTCGAAAACTACTAAATACATTTGGTAATGCAAAAATAGTAGAATGTACAAATTTTTTGTACATATTGTCAACAAACCCGCATCCCTACCAGAGTTTAGTATATTTTACTCGATAACATTAGTAAGCTTGGATATTGTCATATCTGAAAATTGGTGAGAAAAGCGCGTATTAACCATTTTCATTGTTCCCATAAGGCAATACGGAGGTATAATAAGGATATAATTCTGATACGTGCATTTTCGGCGAGAAAATGTAGCCGATATTGGGCTTCCGAATTATGGTTCTGCTTGACATATGTGTTTATTAGTACGGTCGAAAATGACTATAGATTGGTAGTATTTACCAAAAAATTCGTTATATTTACTAATTATTTCTCTCAGTGTAGAATCAGTCTGATCTTTTGTTTTGCTAAATTCCTTGGCTTGGTTATAAACTGTTATAAATAACGAAATAATAACAAGTTTCAAGTTATGTGCAATATTTATGAGGCGCTGCAAAATCTGGCATCCCGGCTAGGTAGAGGTAGCAGACAATAACATTTCAGAACACTTCTTCGAAAGCTCGGAATGTAAATATTAGACTTGTTTACATTGGCCTTTGAAATATAATCGATCTAGATCCGTAAAAGTTGAATATTGTGTCGTGCCTCACGAACTATAGGATGAGTAATTACTGCTGTGTTGTTTCATGTTTGAACGAAAAAGGCAAGGGGAAGCTCATATTTTTTAAATTCCCTCCTGATCCAAATCTGTGAGTCTTTCTCATCTTACAATCTCATGTTTAGATTTAATGTTACAAATCTGCTTTTAGTTGCGCTATTTGGGTTTCGTTTTGTCACTGTGCGGACATATCGAAACGATTTGCCAAAGGTGGACCTCCCGCATTACGCAAATATTTCATGTGTTCGGAGCACTTTGATCCGTTGGCCGTGAAAGCGGCTAGTATATATCGATCGGTACGATCGTTCAAGGCAATTCCTGTGAATATCGGGAAAACATATATGACAACCACAATGCTGATAGAAAAAGGATTCGATATCGATGAGCCTGCTATAGACGGACATAAACAACAACGATTACTAGAGTCATCGGAAATACCCGATGAAGTTATTGTAGAGATGCTGTCTCCTGAGGAAATGAAAGCGGAGATGCTGGACGAGGAAAATGAGCGGGAAGAGCATGAAACGATAGAAACGGGAAAAGTCCAAGTATGGCAAAGTCATTGAATGTTAACAAAACAAAAAGGGATTTTTTTCGATTGACGATAAATGTACAGAAAATAGATAATAGTGCTCGAGACCGAAAACCAATATCCAAAATGTACGTATATATCTGTTTTTCTAGTTAATTCCAGAATTTTCAACAAAAGGTAATCTCGGTGATATAGGTTATTTGATATTTATCTATTTTACATGATATTCTCATCTTTTCATCGATTCATGACGACTGCACTGTGAGTATACTCACCAGAAGGATAACTTATCGACCCCAGACTATTTTTTCCTCCCCGTTCTGTTCCTTTACGACTTCTGAGTCATCTATCAGCGAGCTATAACTTATATATTTTTTACCTTCAATGTTGTTACTATTTGTATAAGTGAAGTGCTAAGTGGTAATAAAAGAAGCTCCCTCCAAGAAATATGGGATCTAAACAATCCGTGTTATTCGTTTTATTTTTATGAATTCGTTTATTGTTACAAGTTCAGTTACATAAGTTTAAAGGGGCCAAACTTTTAACTATATTTTCTCTAATGTATACAAAATTTTATCTTAATTCTAGGGTTAATAGAGTAAGAAACCAATTACTCGCGGTCGACTTGAGTTTAGAAGGGTGACATATTTTCTTTAGAAAAAGGATATATGGGATATAAGGAGATTGTAATAACATTCACACTCAACAAAAGAACCTATTCTTATATCTATTACTAGCTGACCCGGCAAACTTCGTTCCGCCCACAATTCAAACGTGACTATTATCAATACCTTCAAATATTCACGTTTTCCTACTAAGCGCAAGTTCATGAGTCCAATCGCAGAACTGTTCATTGATTGAGGAGTGAGGAGTGTCCATTCATCATAGAAACGTTTCGTGCCCCCTAAAATCTTCACATGGCAAATTTGGCTCCAATTGCTTGATTAGTTTTCGAGTTATGCATAAATTGGTTTTTCATTTGTATGATAGCCCACCATAAGAGAGAAGGGTGTAGTATCTAACCACCATAGAAACATTCATTGTACCCTAAAACCTCCATATGCCTTATTTGGTTTCATTTGCTTGATTAATTCTTAAGTAATGCTGAAATTTGTGTTTCATTTGTATTGCAGCACCCCCCCCCCTCAAAGAGGGGGGAGGAGTATCTAACCACCATAGAATCATTTATTGCACCCTAAAACCTCCAGATGCCTTATTTGGTTGCACTTGCATGATATATTCTCGAGTAATGCAGAAATTTGTGTTTCATTTGTATGGCAGCCCCCCTTTAGAGAGGGAGGGTGGAGTATGTAACCACCATAGAAACATTTATTGCACCCTAAAACCTCCATATGCCTAATTTGGTATATATATATATATATTTGCATTACAACATATTCTATTGTTAGTAGGAAGGGAATCGATTGCTCACGAAGGAAGAAAACGGAGGTAGAACGACATAAGGACAGTTACACGTAGATCGATAGCTTTATGTGAAACTTATATTTGGGACATGTTATCAAGGTCTAACCGAGCCAACACATCTTTCACTGGCACGTTGGCCTACCTTCCTCGAGCCCGAAGAGAGTTTTCCAAATTCGATCTGGAGTTAAGATACATCTCACCTGCCCAAAAAAACCTGTTCGGTGGCGTGGTAACCTGGGTCACAAAGGCAGAGATTGTTGCTGGCTAGATTGATACGAAAGAGTAGCGCGTCTAACTAACGGTGATTTGACATGAGTCAGGAGAAGGCGCGGATAAAGTCGCGACTCAAGAACATACTTGGTTTGAGGCTAACCTTAGGGGCAATTGAATGGAACTACCGGCCCATTTCATCTTCGTTCGATTTGAGCTGCCAGTTAGCGACGGCATTTTCACGGACTAAAAAATAAAATTAATTGAATGCGATTCGACGCTGATAAATATCGTCTTCAATCGCACTGGTTCATCAGGTCGCGACGCTGTCCATTGCCCAGTGCATCGCGGTCAATTCAGCAGTATACACTGAGAAAGGAAACTGAGGCCTGGGGGAGGCCCATTAGGAGACCCGACTAACCGCCGAATTTCCGTGAGACAAATTCAAATGCAGACCCTGAGAGTGTGAAACAGTAACAAAGGCCCCCCTTATGCCCTAAAATACTGAAGCCATTTGAATTTCTGAAGAAAGCAACGCCAGAAAATCCGCCTGCGGAATCCATATTGTGTATCTGAGAATAGGTCATTCGTTTCATCTCATCGATCAAGAGAAAACAAGATAACTTTTTTTTTCAAAAAGGCCTGGTTTGGTAAGCTATCTACAACCAACATGAATGAACAGATAGAAGTGCAACGAAGTACTTCAGAATCATTTACTGCTGTTTTTGAATCAAAAACAATTTGATAATTGGGTAATTTGGCATCAATTAAAAAAAAACGTAAGGTCATGGCAATGTTTAATGAATAGGGGCTTCAGATTCTTGACTGGTCAGCTTGTTGGTACTTTCGTATTAGCGTCACCGGAGCCGAAACACAATAGATAACAATTTTATTGTACACATTGTACTGAAATATAAATGATATATTTCAAAGCAAAACTTAACCAGGCAAACATATGCCGTCCGACGCTCGCTAATGCTCGGTCCTAACTAAAGGATCGTCTCCTATGTTTCAAACTAACTGGGCAATCGATGGAACACAGGTTTGTTTACGAAAGGCCGCCCGCTCCGACGGCGGCCGACTCGGAGTGATTTGAAGAGCTTAAACGAGCAGTATCCTCTGCGTAGAACGAGATCCACTCTAAAACATGGCGCATCTTGGTCGAAACCATCCCGAGTGAGTTATTTGAACTGAGTGAGAGCTAAAGATGGGCTATGAACTTGAAACTTATTGTAATTCATGTGAAATTGACGTTAATTTTGTAAAGGATTGACAGTTTTTCCATCTGGTTCTTTAGTTGTGAAACATTGCAATTTTAGTTTTTTGAATGCTTCGGGCCTGGACACAACAATAAAGTTCAAATGGCCAGGGTTATAAATGAAGATAGCTATTATATCCTACATCAACCGACTTCTTACATATCTCTGGAAGCTCAAAAAAATGAAGTGGTTCTATAGTTATGAAACGTGGTGTACTTGTAGAGTCTTGACAGCATCGCTATTGAGCGGTACGACATGAAGTCGGATGCGGATTTTCTGGGTTTCTGACTTGTTTCCAATCATCCGGAAGAATATTATGCTCCAAAAACTGATTAACTAAATTCAACAAGCGATGTTTCGCCACATCAGGGAGGTTTTTCAACAAGTTGAACTTTATTCTAATCCGATCCTGGTGCAGAATTGTTACAAGAAAGGAGAGCAAGAGAGAATTTTACCATTGAAAACTCGAAAACTTTTTCATTGACCTTTCACGTGACAAATCTTTCACCCAGTTCCGACCGGCATGGTTCCTATGGTTTCGACACGGTTTCCAAGTAAACCAGTGCGAAAAACATTGAATAGTAATCCTTGGGAGAAAAGAGGATAGTTGATCGAAAAAGGCACCAGCGAGAGCAAGTGAACCTCATCAGTAGAGGTTGAAATAGACTCACCGGTAGACTCATTTTGTCCACCACAACGTACACTGATGGACGCAAAAAAAAAATCCACCCCATTTGAAATCAAAGTATTCTAATATTAAAAGTTTCATGAAACTTTTTGGTGTTCCAGTCAATACTACGTTGCGATTTCAGTATAATTGATTTATTTTCAAGAAAAACAAAAAAAATATTTGTTTTTATAATTTTCTTATGTCATTACCCTAAAAGTACTCATTTAGGGACAGAAGTCATTTTTTCTTTTCCTAAAAAATAAATCAACGATACTGAAATGGCAAAATGGTCTACTAATGACCTACTTGCCAATAATGGTACTATCTATAGCGGTAACCGATACACGAGCAGAATAGCAAAATACGTCTGCTTGCTGCAGCCCATTAGCAAGGAATGTGTGTTATTCATTGTTTTCAAGGAAAACGTAATGAATGATGTTTTGAACAACCGAAAATATGATCTTGGTTTGTCTGCTTTCGAATGCTCTAGTTCATAGCACCTGTGTCAAATCAGGTATTCAAATGTTTCAAAACATATTAATACAATTGTCTTTTTCATGATTTGCAGTAGTTTTTTATGATATTTTTAAGAATTCACACGTTTTAAAGCTTTATAAAATCCACCTTCTATTGATGTCAATGCGTCCCTCATTTGAGCTAACTTTTAATCAATCACCAGATGATTATTTGGTACCTATTTATTCAGATCTTTTTCGGATTATAACACATACAAATATTGTAAACATCATGATTGTACACCATTGTTGAAACGATTTTTTCGAAGTTCAACTTGAAAGTTATCTTAAAAAATCTAAATAACTAAATTGAATCCTGTTTGCAGCATTTGCAAGATAAAACAGATGACTTTCGATGAAAAATAGGAATTCAAACTGGATGTTTCGAAAAATATCAATTTTGAAAATGTTTAGTTTTCATATGCATTGTTTCAACTTATCCGTAGAGCGAGGTAAGTTGATACGCGGAACTATCATGAGTTTAACGTGCGGTTTTGCTTCTCGAACTATCTACAACTGATTTATGAAACACTAAATTGAAAGAATTACACATAAACATTCGGAAAAATGGTTTTGGTACAAGTGAGATGTGGGGGAGTAGTCTAATACACACAGAATGGACACTACATACTAGGAATTGTTATACGAAACAATAGTACCAAGAATACCATTTTAGACGCTTTCATGTCAGGGTAGAGCCACTCGAAACAGCCACTAATGGGATTTATGGGATCATTCAAATATTACGTAACGCACTCAAAAAGGGACCATTTGTTACATATTATGTAGAGAAGAGGGAGTCTAAAATAGTAAAAAAATGCGTTATGTAATATTTGAACGATTTCTAGTTGCAAAATTAACAAATTTAACTTGTAACATGTCTGTGTATTCAAAAAATACGTAGAACATACTGAGGAACGAAATATGAATGATTTTTTTTTAATTTATCATAATTCATTCATACAGCAATAACGACCGACAAAAAACCTCCGGCATCTGCAGCAATGTTTAAAAAATAGTCAACTTACCCCAGGGTTGACAAAAAAAACCATGGGGTGAGTTTAAATGCTCAGAGCAATACGGAGAAAGATTTTTCGGTTTAGTTTTCACAACCACTACACTTGATTATCCCTCTTTGATTACCTTTGATATTTTTGAAAAATTGTGAGGGGTTGTATCTAGGACACGACCGCATATCTTCGACGTAGAACTACGCAATTACATTATGCAATCCACTTGTTTACCACTTTGAATATTATTTTAGAATGCATCGAAATTTTTGTAATAGATTATGTTCTTCGTTACAAATAAATTTTATGAACGTCCTTCACGTTTGATATGATGCATAGGACTACCAAAATATGTGAACGGAAGAATTGTCAAACGATCATTGTATTTTACATTTTTCTCTGAAATTATTGAACATCTCATCTTTACGTAGTTCTCGAATCGCGAAAGTTCATTCGCCTCTAGTATCTGAAATGACGATTTTCCCAGGCTTCTCAGTTTAAAAGTACGTTTAAAGGAAACATATTCCGGTCTGCTCAACGACAAGCGAGTACGAAAGTACTCAACATCAAAAAATACCCCCAACTTGCATGTATTTGCAAAGCGGATTCTCCCAGGGACATTAATTTTGAAGTCCTTGTTAGGGAAATACAGCTCAGTGGGAAAAAATACCCCCGACTTGCATATTTTGACAAAGACATTGATTTTAAAGTCCGTGTTAGAGAAAGACAGCTTGGTGGGAACCAAAAAAAACCCCGACTTGCATGTATAATTGCAAAGTGGATTTCCACAAGTACATCGATTTTGAAGTCTGTTTTGGGGAAACCGTAGATCGGGCCAAACAAAACTTGGCAGTTAGGGCGTTTAGATAACGCTTGACATTTTACAGTTATTCAATTGTTCATCTCATGAAAAATAACATTTTATTAATTGTGATAGACGCGTAGAAACATTTTCTATCAATTGATGCAAACATCTTTCTGATCTGTTAAGAAACGTTCGAGTTATAAGCATTAGAAATACGGGTAGGGTTAGCACACAAATCGGCAGAACAAATGTATGGGAAAAAGGAAGTTCTTCCAGTTTTCATGAATTTAAACCGTTTAGAGATTAGCGAATTGTAATGTATAGCATATCAAACAAATCTTAGAGAATTTCCGATTCGATTGGTATGCAAATCATGAGAATTCGCTCATAGTGAAAATAGTTATTATCGTTAACTTTATTTCTTAACACGTGACCTGTTTTCTGATTTGGCACCCTTCCTGGAAGACGTAGTTCTACGTAAAAAAATCAGTGTTTTCGGACCGATTGCGTCAGCGCGCAAAAATTATGACTTCACGGAATTGACGAATTTACGTTGGATTTACAACCAGATGGCGCAGCGAGTAAAATGAGGATGTTTTGTTTTTTTGGTATGAAATTCGTTCAAATTTTCTAGACAAATCAGAATTTATCTTCAAATTTCCCAGTTTTATGTATTCTTTCCACGCTGAAAAGGTTAGAAAATCATCATTTTACAATGTGCTATGTACATTACGAGGAATGGTTTGTTATAAGTATTGTAACTTTAATTTTCAACTAAGTAAACGATGGGCGTTTTGCGCTAAAAATACTGCAAATTCTTCTCGTATCGGCCCCTACATAATCAATGATATCAGCCAATTTGATGTAATATCGATTTCATCGCAGTTATCCATAGTATCAATAACCGGTATGCATCATCAAACATAAACCAAACCAAAGTATGTCTGTCATGGTACGATAGTACCTGTACAACGCTGCCCTTAGAAAAATCCTCGGTCGAAAACTACTAAATACATTTGGTAATGCAAAATTAGTAGAATGTACAAATTTTTTGTACATATTGTCAACAAACCCGCATCCCTACCAGAGATTAGTATATTTTACTCGATAACATTAGTAAGCTTAGATATTGTCATATCTGAAAATTGGTTAGAAAAGCGCGTATTAACCATTTTCATTGTTCCCATAAGGCAATACGGAGGTATAATAAGGATATAATTCTGATACGTGCATTTTCGGCGAGAAAATGTAGCCGATATTGGGCTTCCGAATCATGGTTCTGCTTGACATATGTGTTTATTAGTACGGTCGAAAATGACTATAGATTGGTAGTATTTACCAAAAAATTCGTTATATTTACTAACTATTTCTCTCAGTGTGTACTCTTACAGCGCAAGTACAGCTGTATGTCTGTCCCTGGTATAACGCAAAACGTAAATGATTGGTGAGACATCTGGATTTTGATTTTGAACTAAGAAAATGATGCTAATGTAACCTAAAACTCAAAAACAAATCACGTATATTTTACATCCGGGCTTTCCAAGGTAGTTCTCACCTAAGATAAGATCAGACAATAGGGGGTCTTTTACGGACCAAATTTCTGTCAGATACGGACCAAATTTCTGTCAGTCGTTCTGATTTCTGATTGGTCGATTTCGATAAATTTTGTAAACAAAGTCGATTTTTCCAGTGTTGCCAATAAAAATAAATTACGTTGGGTTTGTATTGAATTTAGAAAAAAAATGAATTTAATTGATATTACGATACTTAGTTTAGAGTAAATGTGAAGGAATTGTATACACGTTTTACCTAATTATTTTGTTACTATATTTTGATTGAATTGAAAAATTTATATATATATATATATATATATATATATATATATATATATATATATATATATATATATATATATATATATATATATATATATATATCCATCCATTTCATGTCAAACCGATATAGTGCTCCTCAGATTTCCATGAAAAGTGGTAGTTTCTTTCTTTATTGCAAAATATTAGACCCGTATTTTTTATTTTTTCGTTAGGGTGACCTTTTCTTATTTTAGGGTGGTCCGAAAAATCATTTTTTTCAACTTTTTCCTAAAAGTGCCTTTTTTAAAAATTCATAACTTTTGAATCACTGAACCGATTTAGATGATCGATATATCAAATTGTAGCCAATTAATCTTTTTTGGAAAAATATTAGGCTTGCCAAGAAATCGAATTTTGTTTTCGTAACTATTGATTGTAGTTGTTTTTTGTTATTTTTATGTTTTTTGTTTTTATGTTTTTATATTTTATGTTTTTTCTTGAAAGCTGAGGATTTATTACATAACATATCTCGATATCAGATAGGCTTTTTTGTGTTTTTGAGTGACTTTTCAAAGTTAACTGGTCGTCCGTAAAATCATTTTTCCACTCTTATCCAAAAATAATTTTTTGCAAAAATTTATTACATTTGAACTACTGAACTGATTGAGATGATCGACATATTAAATTGAAGCCAATAAGCCAATCTTTTTTGAAAAAATATCACACTTACCGGAAAGATAGGATTCTAGTCGCATAGGTCTAGTCTAGTCACATAAGAATATTGAACGAAGACTTAAAACATGTTAAATTTACAAAATAATGACTCTAAAACGAAAAAAAAACACCTCTCTAGAACCCTCTTTCCAAGTTCAATACTTTTTTCAATATTTTTTCTATTAAAAATCTACCTCATTGGCTTCAATTAGATTTATTGATCATCTGAATCGGTTCAGAGGTTCAAAAGTTATGATTTTTTGAAAAAGTCATTTTTGGGAAAAAGTGGAAAAAATGAGTTTTCGGACAACACTAAAATGGAAATGGACATAAGTTTAGTTTAATAATAATCTATTTGGTTTCTGATACTAATATATTTTATTTCTACCATGCCATGCTCCTGCTATCAAATTTTCGTTTCCTTGTTTTTTTGTTTTCTCCGCTTTTTAAACGAAAAGATATAATTTTTTTTATAATGTCATTCCTTGTTTTTTCACAATGGAATAAAGTGGATGGCAAAACATACATTTCTCCTGCCATTTTCTTCGGCAAATCAGCTTCGTTAGGTTCCAAATGCGATTTCATATTTCGGAATAGAATTTCCATTGCTAAGAAGAAATTAAAAGTCTCATCATTCACTATGCAGATGGGAGAGTTAGAAGCTGTAGCTCGCAAATATGAAAAAAGAGACGGTTGATACAATCTAGGTTGTGTTTTGCTGACTACCAATCTCTTGTTACACTGCTGACATGTTCTTTCCCGTTGAATAATTTTTTTGATGATGAAACCAGCTATATAGAACAACGAATTTTGTTCTGTTCTGTCGAGAAAAGTTTTCGCTTCATCGACGGTGTACTCATAGTCGAATTCAATATTCATATCATCCACATTATCACTAGAATTAGATGAAGCTGAAATTCGATATGATGTCGATGCTGCTTCATTGTCCATCAATTTCTGGGCTGAACATTCTTCACGCCGCTTTGATAGCAAATCTATCAATCCAATAAGATGTTGTTGTGTATCGGCTGTATACGAAGCATTCGGTACTACGGTCATGTATTGCGAAAGAGTCACAATTTTTAAGTTATTGCTGAATTGCAATGGAGTTGGGCGTCGTTGCTTTGCACGAATCAATGAGAAAAGACTCTCCAGACAATCTTGGACGAACCGCGATGTAAATATTTGTGGGTGTCCTTCATGCAAAAGCCGATCTGTCAACCTCACAATTGCATTCGTGCAAACGATTACACTTGTTTGCCATGGTTTCCAATGTCCGTGTCCTACTTTGAGATCATACATTAACCGCACCATGGTCTTCAGATGAGCGATATCCTCGTCATATTTCATAGGATCATTCAAACAAAATACTTTTTCTTCTGCCCTATTATTGATAAGCTCGAACCATCGAGCAAAGTCTTCTATGAAGCATGCGGTAGTAAGAAGCTCCGGTAATTCTCGTATTTCTGCATGAAACTTCAATGCTGCAGCCACCGTCCTGTTGCAATATTTTGTTGCGTTGCATACTTTCATTTTATCTATTGAAGATGTTCTGTTGTCAAAGCACACATCCGAGGCCGTTAGTCTGTGACAAAGCCGCAACGTGTTGTTTATTTCGGAGTTCACGATTGTGGTTAAATGGTCTCGATGAACAATATTGGATGTTAGCTTTTTTTCACGAACATACCAATCCGGAACTTTCAGGTAGACATTGTTCAACCAGCCATGTACTGTATTTTTAAATACGTGTACGGGATCGGGTATGATCTCTTGCATTCTGTTCTCAGCGTTTGGATGAGGTATTGCAGCATTTAATGTCTCATTTTTGCGACGAATATCGATCCCCAAATCCTTCCACATGCGCTGGTTTTCGGACCCGGAATCTGTTGTTATAAAATGGACACGCAAACTGATTCCCTCTGCTCTTGAAACTGCAGACAATACAGCATTCTTCAAAAACTCTTTTTGTATAGAGTTGCCGGTGTACTCGAAAGCAACCACCTGTTTCCAGCGCGCTGCGATTCCAACTAGCATGAATACCAAAGCTTTACAGGCTAAAGTTTGGGACATAGGAAGCGTTGTTGTTCCAACAAACTGCTTCGTATTTTGGCAAAACTCATTTGCCTCGTCTATGCTCATTTCGTCTAGAACCAATCCGCAGTCCTTTTCTTCAACCGACATTGTGGAGACTTTATGTTGTAGCAGCTCGAATATATCTTCAAGAATACCTACAAAATATCATTTCATATATTAACATGCGATGAGACATATGATTATAATTACATACCAGGACTGAAACGAACTCCTTCAATTTGGCGTAGTAGAGTCCTCGTGGATGGGAACGGGAAGCCTTTTTGAATAAGCTTGTCGTATCCACCTTGACATGCAAACCGAATTTGTAAATTTTCCGTAATCGTTTCATTGGACCAACGTTTCACTTTTTTAACCTCTCCTGTTAATAGCTTAATTTGATCTTCTCTGAAAAGCTTCTTCAAGGGTTGTTTTCCACGAATTCTCGAGGTCAGATATCCGCATTTTTTCTTCCATTGTTTTACAATTCTATTAACGGTTACATCAATATAAAATATTAGAAAATAACATATTTTTTGACACCCTACCTTTTCAGCTTGGAAATTTGATGTTTCAAACGAAATATTTCTTCCTGTAGTTGTTTATCTCCTTCATATACGTCAACCAAATCATAATTGTTCTCAATACTTTGTATCTCTTCCCATTCCTCATTCGCGGATGCAGCTAAGGTCGGAATTTTCGTAACTCCATTTTCATTGTATTTCCCATCAACAAAATGAGCCTGTATATATACTAGTATTAGGATATGTTTTAGAATTAGTTTTTAATACTTACGCTACATATTCTTGTGCTTGATTTGATTTCAAAGAATGGAACTTCTAATTCACTGTTCACGCAAAATCGAATCCATTCTTTCCGAATATTTTTGTCTTGAGGGAACCGATAAAATTTATACTCAGGATGAGTATCCGTCCTTCGCTCACAATTTAAGGCTTTACACTTCATTTTTATTTTTGAATTACGTTTTGTATGAATAAAATGGCTTCCTAACGTTGTTTTGGTTGTATTCCTGCTCATATAATAAGATAGAATGTTTTGGTTCAGACAATGAGAATCTGCATAACGCTGTAACGGTTGTCAGATTAGATTTATTTGCTAAAAAAAAATCCCAAATTTGTTTTGGAAACGATTATATTATAGATATGGGTATTTAAAAGACTTATTTTATCCTTTTAAAGCATATTTTTGAGATTGTCTATTTGAAAATATGCAATAATCATTGAATTCGCACCAACCAAATGTTACGATTCATTAAAATAGAAATTTGAAAAATCCGATATTTTATAATATTTGGCAGCTCTGGCATCTTCATGTCATGGCATGGGACGACGAAGAAGAGTAAGAAGCCAGTTGTCTGGTCTTGTCTTAGGTTCTCACATGCAGGAATCGTGCATTTTTCTACTTGTGTTTGATTGTGCTCTCGAATTTCCTTCTTTAATTCAACCATTGTCAACATTTTTATAGTTTTCACTACTAAAAGAGGTAAATAAATAACATGTTATATATAAAATTGCGCAGAATTAAATTTCTTACAAACTCATCGCAATCAAATAATATTTTATGATTATAACATTGTAATTTATGGAAAGAACTACAAACCTTCCATAAGCTCACATGGCAAAATTTAAAACCATCATCACTTTCACCGCAGCGCCGCCTAGGTGTAGATTTGTACGTTAGATCGCCAATTGACGAATTTACGCAAAGCTGAATCAGCTCATGCGACATCTACATTAGAGTTCAGAACCACAAAAGTGAGGGTGTTTGTTTATTTTACGCACTGAAAAGCAAGATTTGGTGGTGATTATCTATTTTATTTCAATTTAGATTCATTTCAGCCATTGAATGTCGTCAGTATATGGTAAGAAAGTTGAAGTTTTGTATATTTACGATGGTTTCAACACGCGATTTGACCAAAGTCATAGATAATTTTCGAAAATATTATGTTTGACAATGCATACCGGTTATTGATACTATGGATAATCGCGATGAAATCGATATCATATCAAATTGGCTGATATCATTGATTATGTAGGGGCCGATACGAGAAGGATTTGCTGTATTTTTAGCACAAAACACTCTATTCATTGTTTACTTAGTTGAAAGATAATAAAGTTATGATACTTATACCAAGCCATTCCTCGCAATACACATAGCACATTGTAAAATGATGATTTTCTAACCTTTTCAGCGTGGAAAGAATACATGAAACCGGGAAATTTGAAGATAAATTCTGATTTTTCTAGAAAATTTGAACGAATTTCATACTAAAAAAACAAAACATCCTCATTTTACTCGCTGCGCCATCTGGTTGTAAATCCAACGTAAATTCGTCAATTCACTGATGATCGTTCGTACACATGATTACTATTGTTCGACTTTCAAATGTCCGAGAAAAGGCAATATTCTGAAAAAAGCCTAAATTATGAATGGATCAATATGATGACAGCAAACTCAAGCAATGGGAAATGCAACATTCCAAAATGGTGATTTCTAAAACCGGATAAATCATGATCATTTTTCGGACAAATAATAATTTTCTTTGAAGAAAATCGTTAAAAAACATTAAAAATGAACAATTTGAACGCCTTATGGTATTATTAGCAACTAGAGACTTGAGGTTTTTCAATAAACCCAAACTTGTATTGATTACATTTGTATGAAGAAAAATCGATGTGGATTTATTTTTTTTTATCTGTATTATAGTGACTTTCAACTCATTTGGCTGGTTCGTCACTTTTACTTCCATTTTTGGAAGAATATCGGGAGTGAGAATTGAACTCGTGACCTTTAGCGTGAGAGGCATGGATGTTACCACTATGCCAGATCGGCTCCATGTGGATTTACTATTTGCTTTAAAACACTCAAAATCGGGCAAACTAACATTATTTACCGTACCACTAATTGCATTTCAACCTCGAATCGAACATACTTTGTTGTTTCGAAGTGTATTTGAGATGATTCGTTAGTAAGTTTGATTATTTTCATTCTGTTATGTTATTCCGTTTTAAAATTAATAACCAATGCGCAAACATTCATTCACTAATTCATAGGAAATTCGAACAAGCAATGGAAGTGATATCAAAACATGGGGGCAAATTTTCGCTGATAACGGTGGCCCGACTCTACCTGGACCACTTGCTCTCTTTGCAACAGTACGATGAGGCAGCTAGGTTGTGCCTACATGCTTTCAAAAATGACAAACAGCTATGGGAGGAGGAAGTTTACAAATTTGTGAAGGTGAAGCAGCTTCGCTCGATCAGTAATTACATTCCACGATTCGCCGAGTGCAAGCTCAATCCGCACGTGTACGAAATGGTTCTCTACGAGTACCTCCAGCTTGATCCCGGCGGGTTCCTTCGGCTCATCAAAGAGTGGCAACCTGAGCTGTATAATACCAAAGCGGTGATCAATGCTATCAATGATCATTTCAACAAAAAGGATGCCAACATTTTGTTGGAGGCGTTAGCAATTTTGTACACACACAATATGGAATACGGCAAGGCGCTGACAATGTATCTAAAGTAGGTTTCATTGTGAAATAAATAGTTCTCGATATTATTAGGCGAATCTCATTACAGATTACAGCACGAAGATATTTTCGAACTAGTTAAGAAATACGATCTTTACTCGGTCATGAAAGACAAGATTGTGCAACTGATAGACATAGATAGCGAGAAAGCAATTGCTATGCTGCTGGAAAAAGGTAAAATTCCAGCAGATGATGTTGTGAAAGAACTCGAGAATCGGGAAGATTATCTATACCGGTATCTGGTGGCGTACGATAAAACAGACAACTCGGGAAAATTTCATTGGAAGCTGGTAGGACTATACGCAAAGTATGAGCCAAGTACGCTGCTATCGTTTCTGAAACGATCGAACAACTATCCCATTCAAGAGGCATTCGATATCTGCAAGAAACAGTTGTTCTATCCAGAAATGGTCTATTTGCTCGGTCGGATGGGCAATACCAGAGAGGCGCTGTCGATAATCATCCACAAATTGGAGAATATCCAGATGGCAATCGATTTTTGCAAGGAACACGATGACATGGATCTGTGGAACGACTTGATCAACGAGTCAGTCGAAAAACCCTACATTATGACTAAGCTGTTGGATGGCATCGCTGGGTTCATAAATCCAGAGCTATTAGTTAATAAAATAAAAAAGGGACAGGACATTCCAGGATTGAAGGACTCCATTATCAAAATGTTGTGTGGTTTCAGCTTGCAGGTTGCGATACAGGATGGATGCAATCAAATTTTGGTTTCCGATTACTTCAATTTGCACGATAGGCTATCCAAAGTGCAACAGAGAGCACTTGCAGTTACAGGGGAAAACACCTGCGGACTATGTAGAAGAGATATTATTGTCAAAGGTTAGTGCAATTGTATTGAATTATGTATGCTATATAATTA
Organism: Toxorhynchites rutilus septentrionalis; assembly: GCF_029784135.1. Lineage (NCBI taxonomy): Eukaryota > Metazoa > Arthropoda > Insecta > Diptera > Culicidae > Toxorhynchites > Toxorhynchites rutilus. The sequence goes on from NC_073746.1 coordinate 131,177,075, forward strand.
AAAATAATTAATTAATTCATCCTTCTATTTGTAGATCATCAAAGGACCGAAATAGTGGTTTTCAACTGCCGGCATTTCTTCCATGAGAATTGTTTGCCAGACAAGTATAATGTGGAATTTTGTACAGTGTGTAAGTCGCGAAAACCGTGATGAAGTATGTGCTTGAATATGTTTGTAAAAAGTGATACGTAAATTATGGATAAGAAAACCAAATTAGTCAACGTATTTTAGCTTTTTGCTGTCTTATTGTTTCAATGTATGCTTATTTATTTTTGTATACATAATAACTGATGTTCAATCGTTCAAGTGATTATAATAGTTTCAAACGGTTTATCTTGGAAGTGCTTTCACTGCAACGAAGGATTTAATACAACTTTTGAATAAAACACGAGATCCAGAAGTGATGGTTTTCAGTTTGTTGAAAGAAAGCCCAAGTACCGTGTGTTATTAAATTATGACACATACTGTGTACATCAGATTTACGGACAATACATGGGCGAAAATTCGGAGCAAGGTAAAAATACATAGATTGCAGGTTGCGCGTCGTGAACGCCATTTTCTGTTCCAGCAAGCCTCACACAGACAGTCATTCGCCTGGAGGCTAACGGATATAGGCCGAATTACTAAAATCTGACGCGCGTTCCGGATGCGTGTCGGAGTCGCAATTTAATCGAACCAAACGATGTTTAAGGTGCCAGGAAATGCCAGTTCAACGTTTCTAGAGGAACATCGTCATCCGAATGCAAAGAACTCTTACTGAATTCTTAAATCCGTAAGTTCCTATGTTTCACTCTGTGTAGGCTTCTTCTGTGAAAATTCTCTCTACTATCCTTAGCTGCTAACAATTCTTTCATGCTTCTGTCTCTTGTACCCCACTGTTAATCATTCTGACCATTCTGAACTGTAATACAAAAAATGCTTTCGAGCTCTCCTCGATTATCATTCATACTACAGCGTTACTACCAAAAATATAAAAAAAAATCTTTAGTTCATTTTCTCCGGTCAACAAGTATTTAGATCGCATTGATTTAAAGTTATCATATTCTGTGTTTGAGTAGCGTATATAAGTTTGTCAAGCTCACTTTTGCTCTTTCAATCGTCGAGCCGGATGAACTTGATGAACTACCTCAGCTTTTTACGTAGAGCTACATCATTCAGTTTTCATTAAATAATGTTTGCCCTAATAACTATTTTCGATACAAACGAATTTTGATGATTTGCGTATCGAAAATACCCTGAGATTCATTTGCTATACATTACGGTTCTCTAGTCCGAATATGGTTTGAATTAACAAATAAATTATGTAAAAAGACTTTTTAAGTTGAACGGTTTTTTGTGATTGAACATCATACTAATTCAGATAATGTACTAAAAGCTAGAAAATAATTAGGCAAGTAGCAGTCAGCAGTTATCATACCCCTTCCTTCATTTATCAAGGACATTGATGAAACTAAAAAAAATCGTGGGGCATATGATGAAACCATTAACTGTGGATAATGGAATTTCAACGTGCCCCACGATACTTTTTTGAAAAAAACAGGAAGTGGGTTATACCTGTGGTATAACCGCAAGAGTGACGTAGGACTATCGTTGATTTAGTGATCATTTGTTTTTAGTTGCATCCGAATGAATTCTGAATGAATGAATAAATAAATATTTGGGTGACTTCGAAAACGGGAGCGTTACGTTGGAGGCATAATATTCAGCAAAAGAAGCAATCACACAAAAGTTGTATAATACATATTACATTGCTTGTATTGTGATATGATTTGTATTCCATTTCCAATAGACAAAATATCTGTTGCATCAAATCGGTCTATGCGATTTTTGCGTTCGCTCATCCTTTCTCACAACACCCATTTCTCGTTTGGGAAATTGTTGAGTAAACATCGCTTGCCAGTGCGCGTAGAGCGGGGAAATTGCCGAAAGGCGTGGTCTTACGTTGATCGCACTTGATTGGAAAATCACTAAACCAAATGTATTTGGTCGCCGTGTTATATGGATAGAAAACATTAAAATAAACTCTTTCGCTTGAATGTTTTTATCAATTCCAATAGGAACTGGCAGATTATTTTTCAGCAACGATGACATCTTTCCGAAATCCTCTCGATGCTGGATGGCAACCAGATGGAAAGAGTTCCGCGCGTGTATGTGTTTGTGTGTGTGGTGGCTGCTCCGATGTTTCAAGCGGAATCGTTTGTGGCATAACTCTCCTCCTGATGGATTCCCTTCTGGCCTAAGGTGCACAACAGGCTCTTGGTGACACCGTTCATCAGCGCTTTCATAATGAACGAAGTTAGTTTCACCGAAACAACAACAACATGCTCCAATCGCTGTTCAATTATAACTGAGTGGATTTCCGAGCGGCGCTCGCTTATATATCGATTGGTGATTTGAATAGCCTGTTTTGAAAGCAATTTTAAGGCTATTGAAACAAGTTTTTGGATGAAAAAGTAACAAGTATATAACGCGTAGACATTTTATCTTTCGAATGAAGTGTTTATCATACCATTTCGTTCAGTTGTTTAGAAGCTATTAACGCACAAAATCTCGGTCTCCGGCGTAACGCTTTTGTTTTCGAAACTTTGATTTTACACCCCGGTATAGAAAAGAAAGACGTAGTCCTATGTCAAAAGTAATTGGTTATTTGGGAACCGCGGCCATTTTGGATTTGGATTTTTCATGATCTACTGTGTTCTAATTGCACTTTCGAGTATTCATTTGATAGCCATATTGATGGGGTATTGAAAAAAATATATGTTTCACCGTTTTGTAGAGATAGCCATTCTGGATTTTCATTTCTTTATAAATAACTATGTTCTATTAGCTCTTTCATTTGCAATCCATATTGATGAGATTTCGAAAAAATATACATATGGCGTCATTTTGTGGTGGCGGCCATTTTGAATTTGCTTTTTTTATAAATAAATGTGTTCTACTAATCAAGCTCTTCCATTTGATATCCATTTTGATGGAGTTCTGAGAAAATATGTGATCCGCCATTTTGTAGCGGCCACCATCTTGGATTTCCATTTTTCATAAATATATGTGTTCTACTAGTCAAGCCCTTTCATTATATACCCATATTGATGGGATTTTGGAAAAACCCCTATTGATGAGCTTTTAAGGAAATATGTGATCCGTCATTTTGTAGAGGCCGCCATCTTGGATTTTCAAGATCATGAAATAAGCAGTTCTATAGTGACTGCAGAGATAAAGGTGTGTTCCAAATTTCAGATCAATCCGTCAACAGGAAGGGGGTCAAATTTCTATTGATGTGGGACAGCGCTACAGACAAACATGTTACAAGCATACAAACCTACAAACATGTTACAGGTCAAGCTAAATAAAAGCGTTTAAAAATGGAAGCATTCCCATTTTCCTATACATTTTCGCTGTGCTTACCCATGCCGTCAATAACGAACAATTAATGAAGCGACGATAACATAAACAAGTGTCGGCATGCGTCGAGGCACAAAAACTGCCTTTCTTAAGGTATGAGCGGAGTTAAGTCTCTATAAATCAAAAAACTGATACTGAAGCTAAAAAGAAATAAATCGCCAGCGATCAGATGTCAGCGTTCTTCGACCCTAGGATCGAGGATGGCCCACAGATTTTCAATAGAGTTATGATCCGGGTCTTGTGGGGGCCATTCAAGGGGTTTGATGCGACACAAACGGAAGAATGACTTTGTTACTTTGGTCGTGTGCTTCGGATCGTTATCCTGCTGAAAAACGAAGAATTCACCTTGATCTTCTTGGTTTTGATGAGGGAGATCTCTCGATTTTAACGCAGGAAGTTGCAGTACGACTCTGCCGTCATGATTCCGTTAATCTTCACCAAGCCTCACACCATCACGTTGCCCCCTCCTTGCTTGATCGTCCCTTGGATGAGACGCTCCTGCAGCTCTGCAATCGACTTCCGCCACACACGAACTGGCCTCTTTCGATTGTAAAGCTCGAAGTTGGATTCGTTTGTCCACAGCATCGTTTTCTAGTACTCCAGCGGTTTATCAGCGTGCTACTTGGACAATTTGAGCCGTTTGGCCTTGTTCGTCTTGCTTATGAAAGGCTGTTTCAAATTCATCCTGCTGCTGAAACCATGCGCTTCGATGCGACGACAGACAGTCCGATGCGAAATCGAAAGCCTGTGTTTAACGATGTGTGTACTTTTTATTTCAACCAGAAAAACGAAAGAAATGAAAAAAGATGAGTGGTCAATTTATTCTGTTAATCAATGTAATGCTGTAATGTGACAAAAATACTGTAATGTGATAAATAGGAAAACTGAATGCAATAATTTCGTAGTTCTACATTAACAATGCTGTCGTGTCTTTGACATCATCCTTCTTATTGTTTTTATTCTTTTGTTCAGAGAGAATTCTTGCGAAAGCCAGTAGATTGCATTCAACCGGAAATATCGTGAAAATATCGGTTGACAATCCGGTTAAAAAACTTTATTTCAGTAATAATTCCAGCGTCAGAGAACAGAGGAACACAGCGTGGATAATTACTCGACTAGATCGAAGACGACTTGAGAATGATTACACGTCTGGGATCCTGACGACAAACACAGAGTTCAACGGAGAGGACTAATTGATACAACACGAGCACGACCCTAGCTTGCTATGTAAGTAACAAATATATTCGAAAAAATCGGGAAACTAGCAAGGACTCGTATGCGCTCTCTCATTCAACCACTGCCCAGCTCCCACCATTTAATACCATGGACAGGCATACAACTGTACTAGCGTTGTAAGTGTACAGCGTTGTACAGGTACCACGATAGCATGACACACATACTTTGGTTGTACATTGTACCGCATGTCAAACTGACAATCAGAAATTTGAATATATTGCATTGTATTTTCACCAATATTTCAAAGAAAAAGGTTTTTATTTAGCGTCTAAACTATCAAACACAACAAATATGTTTCCAATCTGAGTTATTAACTCAAGAGAAAGTCAATGAAAAGAATGTATACCAAGTGTTTTGATTCGCTTTGTTCATGCTACCTACCACTAACCGTCTATGGCGCTGCGCACAGTGCAACTGTAGCCACGTACAGCGGTATAATAGGTCGGTACAGGTACAGCGATTGTACCGAGTTGCTTGCATGGTTCTTGCGCTGTACATGGTGACAGACATACAATTTTCGAAGTACAATGCAAGTACAGCTGTATGTTTGTCATAAGTATTATACTAAGGACAGACATACAGCTGTACTTGCGTTGTAAGAGTACAGCGTTGTACAGGTACTATCGTACCATGACAGACATACTTTGATTGTACATTGTACCGTATGTCAAACTGACAATCAGAATTTTTCCAATTTTCACCACATATTTCAATGAAAAAGGTTTTTATTTAGCGTCTTAGCTATCGAACACAACAAGCAAGATTCCAGTCAAAGTTATTAACTCAAGAGAAAGTCAATGAAAAGAATGTTTACCAAGTGTTTTGATTCGATTTGTTTATGCTACCCACCACTAACCATCTATGGCTCTGCGCACAGTACAACTACAGCCATGTACAGCGGTAAATTAGGTCGGTACAGGTACAGCGATTGTACCGAGTTGCTTGCATGGTTCTAGCGCTGTACATGGTGACAGACATACAATTTTCGAAGTACAACGGTAGTACAGCTGTATGTCTGTCATAAGTATAACACTGTTTAAGCGCTTTAGTTCTAGCCCGAATAAAAGAATATAATCAAATGATTTGTGTGCAGGCATGAAAAAGAAGCATTTACGATAGATCTTATTCAGAATTTCTTCCAAGGTCTAACTTGTGAATCAAACAACAACACTGCCGTAATCTCGCATTTTGACGTAAGCGCCAGAGGGAAGAATTTTCAGTGCGAGGCTTTTCTTTAAAATTTCATGTACAATCAGCATACGCGTATACTACAAACATAAGATCTGTACAAAATGTGTGCACTTGATAGAAAACATTACCGACGGCTTGGTTTTTGGAAAAAAAAGCTGTAATATTAAGCTATGCTAGCCGACGTTTGCCCTTCAATCAAAGCTCCGCTTCAATTCATTCGAAAGAAGAATTGAGCAGTCGAGGAAAAGAAACATCGTGAAGAAGCTTTGTCCCTTGATGCCTGAAATAACCGCATTTCTATTGGGGAGAAATGCGATGATTTTATGAATTTAGATATTTGATGAGATCAGACCAAAAATTAACCGCATCATAGTCAACGTGGAGTAGCGTTTACGTCACTCTGTTTTTAAATTTTTACGGACTTATTTTTTCACATTTTTTTGAAACTTCGCAGTTTTTTGGAAGTACAGGTCGGACTCGATTATCCGGGATGTTGAACCAAATTTTCCGGATAATCGAATCATAAAAAAAAATTAAAAGAAAATCTCACAGAAAACGTAAAACAACTATAATTTGCACTGATTTTTCTTGTAGATTACATTGTCGTAGCCAGAAATTGCCTGGTGACCCCCGGGGGAGGGGTAATGTTTTGAAAATCGAAAAAAAAATTCATCGCCTTGTTACAGCTTATGAATCAAAATATTATTCAAATGGTCAAGTCCTACTACAAGCAAAAGCTTATGCGTGAGCTTCTCGGATGCCAAGGAGAGTTCGATGACATCGGTAAGCGAATCAACATTAGGAATGCTATGTTTTGGGTAGCCGAAGCTTGGAGCGAGAACCGGCTGATGCCATTGTCAAATCATGGAAAATACTGATATCGGTTGTAACAGAATGCATACGTTAGTTTCTGAAGAAATTGATTGACCAGTACAATACCGTGCACGACGAGGATGTGGAGTTTGAGGCCCTGATCGACGATGGCGTAGTCAACATCGTTTTGCGTCCAAACACATATTTCTACGAGGAGGCGATCTGGCGTAGTGGTAACATCCATGCCTCTCACGTAAAGGTCACGAGTTCAATTCTCACTCCCGACATTATTCCAAAAATGGAAGTAAAAGTGACGAACCAGCCAAATGAGTTGAAAAAACACTATAATACAGATGAAAAAATATATATTTCTACGATGATGAAAATTACTTTTCCGACTGCCGAGGGTGCGAATGCTTCATCAGTTTTGGAACTACATCAGGTTGATGAAGATGAAAAGTTCGAAAATTGGGTTTCAAATGAAACAGCCTTATGTGGAATCGGAAAAGTTGTTACTTGGGCTAAGGAAACCGGATTGACATTGAAAATAAAATTCCTGCTGCGAGAATTACGTAAAAATATTATATTCTAGAGAAAAATGTTTAATTTTTGTTTTGATGCATATTATGCACATTAAAGTACAATCGGACAATCGGACTTTATTTACTAGTGTCGCACAGCCGTCAAAGTTTCAGTTTTTTAAAAACCGTAAAACCATTCAAGGAATATTATCAAAAATCGAATTTCGGGCTTTAGATGACAAAAAAAATCGAGATGACAGTAGATTTCGACGTTTCATGCAATTTTTTTCAAAACTCCGATTTCATGCACTCCCCTGTTTAGTGATTCTACGTTTTTTCAGAAAACTCAAGCTTTGGCGACTTTGCGACAATAGTAAATAAGTCCCACTCGTAAATTTGAGATAACCATTTTCATTGGCACTCCAATGCACATAATTAGTCATTAATTTCAAATAAAAAAATAAATAATCATTTGCCAAACAAATTTTATTGAATCTATTAAGCTATAATATCGTAACATATAGAGTTGCTAATTAGACATCTTTTGAGAATCTAATAAATCAATGGACTATCCAAGAAAATTCAAAGGCTTATCACTTATTTTGTATTCTTTGCAACATTATTTTTTTATCTTTGCTTATTTTTTGTCTGCCTATTTCCGCCAGTTCAGTGCCAATCGCCGATATCAGGGAGGTGACTCCACCTGTTTCTACCTATCAGACTCAACAACTTAGAGCCGGGCCAGCTTCTTTTACTTCTCTTCCGAAGAAAGACGTGACCAGAGATTTTTTGCCTCGCAAAATTCCAACGACGCCAGCTGGGATCGAACCCAGGACGATCGGATTTTGAGGCTGTTACGCTAACCACACACTGGCGCACTGGCGCTGTCATCCATGATTATTCGAATGATCATATTATATATGATACACTGTGTATAAGCGGATTTAAACATATTAAACGGACCCTACTCATCCTAGCTACATCAATTTTTAATTGTCATATTAGGTATGTTTAGTTATTACATTTTAATTTATTTAAATTCGGAATTTTCAGCATATATAATTTATTACGGATATTCGAAACTATTTGTATGGAACAACTTCTATTACAGCCCCCTCCTCTACCTAGCTACGTTCAATATTGTTTGAATAATCATATTTATAAACCATACTAGCTGACTCGGCAAACTTCCCAAAATTTGTTTTTTCTTATCATACCTTCACACATTCACGTTTTCTCACTAAGCGCAAGTTCATGACTCCAATCGCAGAACTGTTCATTGATTGACCTTCTAATCGACCCCGTTGAATTTCCATTCTACTAAAAAATTCCTAGTACTTCTACCAAATCTCATCATTATAATATCAGATTATTTTCAGACACAATTGTCGTTCAAGATTTTTCAACCACTTGCAAATAACATGTTTCTCCGTTACATGGAATAAATGTTTGATACAGAAAATACGATAGAATAGAGATGGGAGGAGTGTCTATTCGCCATAGAAACGTTTTGTGTCCCCTAAAACCTTCGCAAGCCAAATTTGGTATTTTCTTGATTAGTTTTCGAGTGATGCAGAAATTTGTCTTTCATTTGTATGCCGGAACCCCCCCCCCCCCTAGAGAGGGGAGTGAAGTGTCTAACTACCATAGAAACATTTATTGCACCCTAGAACCTCCAGGTGCCAAATTTCGAGTTTGATTAATTCTCGAGTAATGCAGAAATTCGTGTTTCATTTGTATGGCAGTACGCGTCAAAAACATAAAAAGTTGGAAACCGATTGAGCTCAAAGTTGTACACAATATACAGACCACTTCGAGGAGTGTTGTTACGGCATAAAAAATTGGAAAATTGGAAGAAAAATGATTTTATATATGACCAGAGTGCGTTTCTGAAATAGAGCTTCTAATGAAAATCGACTATTCAGTAATGGATACGTGTTCTATGTGATGGAAACATCTTTTTTCCACGTGTTTGACAAAATCATGAACTGAAATTGTGTTTCGGAGTGATTTCAAATTTATCGATTTCCCTCATCTATCATCATCTATATATAAATTTTCTGTTCGTTTGTGTGCGCGTTAAAATCTCGAAAAGTGCGGAACCGATTGAGCTCAAACTATGATACAATATACAAAACAACCAAACACAACTAGGATTGTTGTTACAACATAAAAAAAAATTAAAAATTCAACTCAACCATGCAAACACAATGTACTACAGCAAAGTGTGGCAGGGTATAATATGCTAGCTAGCTAGTATAATATAAAATTAATGCCTATTATCGGTAAATGGAGAATAATTCATTTTACGCATCAACTCACACTATGAGCTAATGCCCGAAGATAGGCAAAAAGATTGCTCGTTCCGTCGGGAGGAAGCGAGTGGATAGTGCAATCGAAAGAAAACATACCCAATTAAATCGTCAAATTGTTTACTTTATTTACTGTATTCACTGTTCATGTTTCAGACAAAAAAAAAATTGGACAAATTTCCTGTCTAATGATATATAACACAAAATATGTCGCAATAACCATACTGAGTAATATGCGTTTGAAAACTCCTAATAAACCGCTACATTTTTCGTAGAGTTACTCCCCTATATAGAAATCAAAGACATAGTCCTATGTCAATAAAATAGTCCGGATAATCGAGTCCGACCAGTGTTTGGTATTCTTTATCGGTCTATAACAAAAAAGTAAAATGTCAAGTTTGGCGCTTACGTCGCTCGCAACATTACGGAAGAATAGGTATTTTTGTTCAATTCCCAATCAGTTTTGCGATGCAATGATTTTGTCGCTTTTGGGAGTTTTCATGGTCAAAAATTAAGTATGTCATCAATTGTACTCATTAGGTGTAGAATACTTATATATTATCAAAGGTCGTTTTCATGTTTGCTATGCTCTAGCACAACGAGGAATAGTTACCTTCAGATATATGAAACTTGAGTGAAGATCCTTAGGGTTATTGATTGTTCAGAACTCCGATGAGTTTCAAAGTCATAACGATTCTCTTCTAGAAATACCAATAGTCAGTCAAGCGAAAAAGCATTATAATCAAAAAGAATGTCCATCATGAAAATTGTTCCAAATCAGTATTGTAAAAAAATTGCCGGATAGTAGCTGATAAAATTATGTTGTCGCCATTCCACTGCAGAAATCGTCATTGTAGATACATGCAAGCTGTGGGTAGTGCTATACCCGCTTGGATTTCAGCTGACCGGTATGTGTCTCCAAAACACAATGAAAACATGATTGGGGAATACCAGAAAAGGCGTAAAAAACCCACATCTTCTTACAGAATTTACAAACACTATATATTTAAACGAACAGTACGTTTTGAACACAACATAGAAAATAACAAAAGTAAATAAAATAACCCTACGCATACACTGTAGTCAGATCGTAAAAAACAAACGTAACTGAGTGGGAACTGGGTCCTTGTCCAAAGCGGTTCTCGTTGTCAGTGGTACCTATTCAGTTCCTGGAGTCGGTGCTTAAATGCGGACGCAGTAGAGGCAAAATCGAAATGGACGAATTCGACTTCGTTGAAACTAGCCGAAATGAAGCGCACAGTTTCATGGAGGCCGTGTAAAGTGTTCTGCGGCTCGAGCAGCAGAAAATTCTGTTGACGAAACAATCGTTCAGGAGCGTAAATATTGAAAAAATTAAAAATTCGGGTGCGTCAACTTCTCCGATAATTTTTTTTTTTGCAATGAACACAGCTTGAGTAATGTTCCTTCTCTGCTGCAATGTTTGCAGTCCCAGCAATTGGCATCGATCTTCGTATCGGGGAAGGTTCATAGGATCTCGCCACGGAAGAAGACGAAGGGCATATCTCACAAGTTTCCCTTGTACCTAACGGTCCACGTTGACTGATATGAGCACCATACTCGAGAATTTGATTCTAAAATTGATCTCATCGAAGTGCAGTATAGAGACCGGAGGCAAAGTGTGTCCTCAATTTCTCGGGATATATTGAACAGAAATCCCAGCTGTTGGTTGGCTTTAGAGATCATGTCGTTGTAGTGCAAACTAGAGGTAAATGCTGAGTTTTAGATAACGCCAAGATCACGAACTATAGGGGCACGATCGAGAGACTGTCCGTCAACTGAATGATTGTATGTTATCGGATTGAGCTTGCGGTGAAACGTAATAACATTACATTTGTGAATGCTTAGCAGTTGTGAAGCATGGCAGTTTTCAAAGCTTCTGATGACCAAGTAAATTGTGACGTCATCGACAATCGGCAGCCCGGTAGAAACACGATTAAAAGCTCGTTAATCAAAATTGAGAATAGCAAGAGACCCAGATTGCTCCCTCGTGGCAAGGCTCGGAAATTGTTCCAAACTTTCCTACCCAATGTTAACCTCAAGCATACGATGCGTGAGGTACGATTCAAACCTGCTGACAAGATCCGCGGAGACACCGATATTCCGTAGTCAACTCTATCAAAGGCTGGTTTTAAGTCTGTGTAGGCGGTGTTGACTTGAGCACCAGCATCAATGTTAATTATGCAAAACCAGGCAAACCGAACCAGGTTCGTGGTTGTTGATCTTTTGGGGTAAAAACCATGTTGATCGGTGGCAGTATTTTTCTTGCAGGAGTCGAAAAGTAAGTCATTGAATAAAATTCCGAAAACCTTGGAACAGCCACAAAGTGGAGTTATTCCTCTGTGTAGTTCTCAACGTTTTGTCGAGCTTCTTTTTAAGCACAGGAAACATAATTGACGTCTTCCAACTTGTGGGAAAGCAGCGTTACCTTAATTAGATATTGAAGAGAGCGGTGAGTGGACAAATCAACTCATCGCAAAATTTTTTGAGGATGTAGAGGGGAATGCCATCCGGACTAGATATTGAACACCTCAATTTATTTATGGCAACTTTCACCTGATCTGGTGAGACTTCGAGATTTCTCAGTTAGCATACATCTCTAGGTGTTTCTCTACAGGCGTCTTAGATTTGGAATCCCGACAATATCGTATCATTGAACGCACTTCTAAAGTGAGTTGCAAAAAGTTGCGTTTTGAAGTCACAAATTTTCAAAAATCTCGAGGATGTCTGCGTAAATCTTCCGTATGCAGTAGCGTTTGTATAAATAGCGGTTGTACGTTCGACAACTGTTAGTAGGTCGTGCGAAATATTGCAATGGGATAAAATCAACTATGTAACTTTTGAGCAAGTTGTAGATCCAGGTTCATCCGGAATATTTACAAATGCTGAGACTGATTGTTACCTCAAAAGCAGGATGAAGATGGTCGGCATCCAGAACGGAAAGTGGTTCTTCAACTTCTTCGATATGACATCGAGAGAGCGAACATGAATGATATTAACTGTTTGTAAAGATGTACCTATCTCCTCGATGTTTTTGATTGCAAAACAAAAAATCGAAAAGATAAATCGCCATGCAAATTAAAATTATGCTGCTGTGAACATGTGAATATGCTATGACGCAGGCCCCAAGCACTCCACTGTTTACTCTGACCAACTGTATTTACTCACTTCCGATTGCATGTGTGTAATTTTCCTTTCACGAGATAATACGAATAAACATGTACTGAAGATTACAGTTGCTAAGTCATTAGTGGTATTAGACCTGATACTCAATAATGCTGCGTTTCACAGATAAAGATTATCTCTGTTTGGCTGTAAAATGTAGTCTAACTAAGCGATAAGGGGGCTCGGCTTCTAGCCACAAATAGACGTCGATGAACGGGATGTCTCGAACACGGGTAGACAAGAAGTTTTTTTACAAAATCGTCATGAGGAACACGTCACTGAAATATTAGTAACAAATTTGTAGCTAACACGAAAATACGTAATAGAAGCACTGATACGATGCCGAAAAACCGGACCTGTTAGAATCAAAATGCGCAAACAAGTCTGCCGAAACGAAATAACGATTACGTTCAGAGTTTGAACTTGTTTCAAACCCAGTTTGACTTTGGCCGTCTTGTCGTACAGCCGCGCTGTTTGGGTGACTGTTGCTTGTAGCAGTGTATCGCAGAGGAAGTGAAAGTGATAGACAGATAATCAAATTTACCTGTTATTACTCGTTTGAAGGTATAACTATTACATAATTATTTGAATAAAAATCGCAGGGTAAGCAGCGAAGTGAAAGGAAGAATTGACTTGAACAGTTTAGTGTTGAACATATGTTGGGTTTTTTGGGAGGTGCAAGATCTGTATACAACACTATTGAACGCCAGTGCAGCATTTGATACAATTGTCTTCCAAAATTAAATGATGGTTTGTCATTATCATTCCATCATTTCATCGTAGAGAGGACCAACGAAAAGCCGGTCTGGCGGAAATATTTATTTTTAGCATTGTGTATCGTGGAAAACCGCTGTTTCTTGTTGTCACACTGTGATTCTATGTTTTGATCGCTATTCATTCAACTTCGTTCGTTGTATTCGTACTATTTGACAGCTTGACTTTCACGATAATGACCTTTGTCATTGATTGTAGGGTTTGATACATTGTATAATACCGGCACAGAAAGAAAGAAATGCATGAATTTAAATCTGTAAGCGTAGCTGTAACTAATAGTGCGACTCATAATTATTATTTACACAAGTCAAAATATATAATTATCATTCAAAACAAACGCACATTCTGATGCTAATAGTGAAGGAATTATAACGTCACATTTTACATAGGGGGCAATCATGTCGAGATTGTGTTCATATAAAGTTTCACCTCTCCCGATAGCGGCTCCAGCTGATAAAACGGACAAAAACAATCACTGATATGTCGGTTCCAAGATTGGTTTTAATATTTACAACATGTGTACTCTTTGGCATCCGCGCCAAAACGATCGATTGCTAATTCAAAAAATTCTCATGGAATTTGAACATTTTGCAAAAAAAACATAAAAAAGAACATATGGAGCATGAGATTGCTATCTGATGTATTCGGTTAAGGGGGGACCCCTGTCTGGAAGGTCGAAAAAAATGAATATTCGTGATTTTTTTTCGGATGTTAGGAAAAAATTTAGGTGTTCGGGTATTTTGGTTATTGTTTAAGGTATATTTGAAGAGGTCTTTTCCATTTTTCGAGTGCACGAATAATGATTATTACACTGTTGACAGCTGGATGCGTAGATATTGTCTAAAAATCGGTACCTTGCTGGTGGTATCGGTTCTGAAGCAACGGAGTGTCACAAAACGAATTCCAATGAATATTTTGAACCTCTAGGACAACACCTAAAGCGTTACATAGGGGTTTTTAAAAATTCGAGAAATTTTTAAAATGGCGGGCATTTTTTGTTAAAAAAGAACTATTTTTTATGAAAAATCGCTGTTTAGAAGCTCATAAAAAATCGAAAAAATTAGATATCAATAAACAGCTATGTAACGCTTTAGATAATTCGTTTTTACGTGCTCATAAAAAAAATCAGCCAAATCGGTCCAGTAGATCCTGAGATATTGATACCACCAGATGAAAAAACATGGTTTCGAGAAAAACGCGTTTAAAAATTCGTACAATACTATATCCCTTGAGGTGACCTCATACTTTTGGCTGTAACTTTCCAACGAAATCAAATATCGAAAAATCCTTTTAGGACAACATTTCTGAGGGCATAAGCTTCCTAAATATGCAAAAAACAAAAATTATATTTTTTCGACTTTCCAGACCGAGGTCCTCCCTTAAATTTGAATGCTCCCATGAAAATTTTCACAGCAAGTGGAACAAGGCTTGGAATTGGTTAGGTTGGAGAAATGCTCCCATGGACTGAGAATGTTTGGGAAATATTAGACTATTTTAATAAAAACAAAATTCAGCTTAACTTTACTTCAATCGAGATGTCGAGCAGTGAGATTGAGTTTTTACTACGTTTGGTATGAATAAAAGTAAAAACGAAGTATTTACTTTTCGAAAATGGAAGTTTAGCTGATTTCGTATGAATAAAACAGCATTTGTCAAGTGTGTCGCCTAGGCAAACCTAAACAATCGTACCTTATTAATTTCATTTTAACGCATGTTCGAATTTCAAACATATTAGGCTGTCAAAAAAGTCCTGCGGTTTTTTTTTTAATTTTCATTTGTTCATAAAATTAGTTACAATCATCTGTTTTAAGTCAAATATGCGCCGTTTTGTTCGATGACTTGTTCCCAACGAGATGCCAACTTCATAATACCCCTGTTATAGAAGCCTGCTTCCTTATTGGCAAAAAACTCGGATAGCCAATTTTCACAGGCCTCTTTTGTGGCTAACTTTTGACTTCTGCTCGTTCGCCATGGACAAATACAGGTGGTAGTCACTTGGTGCAAGGTCCGGACTATACGGCGGATGCAAAAGAACCTCCCATCCGAGCTCCCGGAGCTTCTGGCGCGTCACCAAAGAAGTGTCTGACCTGGCGTTGTCCTGATGGAAGACAATGCGGACTCTGTTTATCAAAGATGGCCTCTTCTTCATGAGTGCTACCTTCAACGTGTGAGGCACCCATACATCGAGCTTCTTTGTGAATCCAAGCATCTTCGAATGGTTAATAACGGTTTGATGACTTATCTCCAGCTCTTGGCCGATGCTACGGCTGCTACTATGCCGATCTTTCTCGGCTAATTCGGCGATTTTGTAGCAATTTTCGACGACAGGCCTTCCGGAGCGTGGCGCATCTTCGACGACCTCTACACCAGAACGAAAACGTTGAAACCATCGTTGTGCGGTGGAAATGGAAACTGTATCGGGTCCATAAACTGCACAAATTTTATTGGCAGCTTGAGATGCATTTTTGCCTTTGTCATAGTAGTACTGTAAAATATGTCGGATTTTCTCTTTATTTTGCTCCATATTTGCAACACTATAACTCACGAACGACTTAACCAAACAAAACACTGTCGAGGACTATATTATAGCGCGCAAAAATACCTTTCCAACAAGCTGTAGTATGACTCGATACAATGAATACAACTAGCACTACGCGCTTACAACGACACCTCGCGGAAATACCGCAGAACTTTTTTGACAGCCTAATAGTTTTTATTTTGTCAAATATCTGTCAACTGATTGTTTAGGTTTGGTTTCAAAATAACGCTTTGCTTGTCCGTTTTGTGATCCGTTCGTTTTTTTTTGGGTAGAGAGTGCAATTATGATGATTTTTGACGACAAAAACATCGAGGTACATTACATTTCATTTCACATTTCAGGCGTTTAACTTTGAGCACTAGATAGTAGCATTAAACATGAATCGGATATGATATCAAAACGAATTAAGGTAGTATGCTCATGAGCACACTTGATAATTACGAAGTAAGTATGTGATAAATGTTGTTTTATTCATACGAAATCACTTTTTGTAGATTTGTTTGCCAGTATATATCGGTTTTAATCTCACCAAAGACCACGTACTGTAACCCGTGGCTCATAGGATAACTGAACTAGATGTTGACATCAATTCCAGACGAAAGGTTGTTTTTCAGAACTGGTATGAACTTGTTTTGGTATGGTCGGAAAATAATGAATTTTCGTGTTTTTTTTTTCGGATGTTAGGATTAAAGTGAAGGGTTCGGGTATTTTGGTTATTATTTAACACTAGATCACCCAAGCAAGTCATTTTGAAGGCTATTCAATTTCAATTAAAAAAAAATGAGATGACACATTATGGCATAATTTCTTAAACAAATTTTATAAAGAAATTACTTCATAATTATTTTTCAAATTGTAATTGAAAAGCAGTCAAAATTACTTGCTTGGGCAATCTAGTGTTAAAGTATGTTTTAAGATGCATTTTCCATTTTTTGAGTGTACGAACAATGATTATTACGCTGTTGCTGGATCCGTAGATACTTTTGGCTGTAGATTTGCAACGAAATCAAATATCGAAAAATCCTTTTAGGACAACATTTCATAGGGCATAGGCTTCCCAAAAATGCAAATAAAAATCGATTTTTTTGATTTTCCAGACCGGGGTCCCCCCTTAACACATGAAGGACCGCTCACGAGTTTTCTCGTGTTACGCGTTCCGTCTGTTACGGATGGATAACGAAATAACCCGTGTTTTCTACACTTGATGGTTAAATCCTTGGTCTACCAAGAATCTAAAAGGCCTACCGATGGCTCGCCTTCGTCTCATCCACACCAAAGGAAATGATCTCATTCGTGGAATCGGAACAAATGAAGCGTACAAGTTTGCCCCATAACATGCGGTCCCAGGCGTGTGTCTTACAGATTTCTTTGTGGTCCTTAATGTTTTGAGACATTTGAAAAAATCACCTGGCATCCTTGCAAACATGGTTGATTTAGACACCTTCAGCAATTTAGCGATTTGAGTACATTTTTTTTTGTTTAAATCGTTTATTTTTACAGGCTCAGTTACATAGGTTTAAAGGAGCCGAACTCCTTACCAGTGCCGAAAATATTCACGTTCACGGCATTCAAATACGGCGAATTTCAGCCTGCCTTGTATTGACAACCTACTGCTCAAGCGAGAGTCGATAAATATGGAACAACACTATCAATGAACACCAGTGCAATGAACATCAACATCAGCTTGCCATAAAGTTCATTTTTCATTTGCATATTCATTTTCGCCATGATATTCGTAACGTCGAAATTGAACATCATTGCGTGTTAGTGAAAATCAAAGCATAAAATTCAACGTCAACTAATTGAGAGTAAAATCGATTAATGGTAAAGGATAGCCATTTATTATACAAAATTCTTGTTTTTCGCGACATTGGCAATGAGATGTATGGTATAACTCTAGCTATATTTTATGAATCTACTCCCGATTGGCCAGAAATGGCGTACACCCCAATTATATGGGCAATGAGTGACAATAACAGACGAGCGAAAAACGAACATAATCTTGTTTTGATTACCGGTTTAATGATACTGGCTATACATGACTAGCAATCATATAAAACCCCTACGATATGGGTATTGGATGGAAGGGCTTAAACAACGGAAGTCGAATATCGTATTCCGGTGGCTTCCGGTGCATTGAAAACCGCCCTAGGAGACCGAAAATGGAGTTAGTGAAATGGAGTTAGATAAAGAAAGTGTTAGAAACTAAGATCGTGTTAGAGCGAAATGGCGATAGTAAAAGATCATATAAAGCGGAAACGGAAACGGGAACGGACCGTACCCTTCACGGTAAAGATCGCGAGTTGAATTCTCACTCCCGACATTCTTCCAAAAATGGAAGTGACAAGCCAGCCAAAAAGGTGTTGAAAGTCATTATAATACAGTATAAAAAAGAAAAAGAAACGGAAACGGAAACGGAACGCTCAACGCCGTTCAACGCAAGATGTCGCTCAACCGCTCAACACCGCACAACGGTCAACGCTCAACGAAAGCTAATGTTGCCTTCTCCGGATTCCTTTGTGTCTAAATATGGAAATCAAACACGTTTTCAATAAAAATTCACTGCAAGCGATGAGGATCAACTTAACGTTCGTGATAATCACCTGAAATTATTGACAGTAATGGAAGTGCCTGAATGCAGGCTTTCCGAAATTCGTTCATGCTCTATTCGTTCAATATACCAGACAAAGTTCACGCGTCTCGACTCTTGTGTTATACTCATTATGACAGATATGGCGTTGAGTTTCAACAGAAGAAAATTCATCCGACACTGGGAAAAAGCTAATGTCTTCATTCGTGAACAGATTTTGATAATTTGTGGCACTGCTCCTTACTGTATTGTTACTAGTATATATATACATTTTCCCTTAATTCTAATGTTAATAATATAGGAAACCGATTACTCGCGGTCGACTCGAGTTTAGAAGGGTGACATATTTTCTTCAGGAAAAGGAGGGGATATGAGGATATGTTGACACACTCTCAATCACACTCATCACACTCAATTCTTAAACCTATCTTATATCTAATATGTATTTACATTTCATCTTATTCTTAAGAAGGGATCCGATCTCTCACAAAGGAAAAGGAAAAACTAAGGATTTGAGTACATAATCATGCCGGCTTTTTAATGTGGGTGCTCAAAATAAAATTTCGTATCTCGGCTTCCATCCTGTACAATTTTTTCAAAATACATCGAATCAACGTGAAATTTTTACCGTCTGAAGACACAGATTTTCCAAACATTTTGATGTGGAAAGTTTTCAGATACGCCTACTATCTGTCGTTGCTATAAAATGAGCAGTGATTCCAGATTCTAACTGTCTAATTCTAAACCTTATATTCCAATCCGCCAACGATAGAATACGCTCAAGATTCAAATGCACATATGTTGTGGAGTATTGTAAGATTCACAGAGGTTTTAGTTGAGAGAACGCCTTAGAGTCTACTGAGTTACTGAGTCTACAGAAGAATAGAGATTTTTTTGAAACAAGTCTAACCATTTTAGTAGTCATGTATCTATTCATACACTATCTTGTTTATTTCAGTCTTCACGCAGTGATTGGCACTCCATACTTCAAAATGACGAGTATGTTGTCATTATGAGCCTTGAAGTTCCTTCAGTTGATATTCTATTGTATTGATAACATAAAGGCTTGTGTGATGTATTGAAATTGAAGCATGGGACGAAGTTTAGTGTAAATGTATTATGTTCTGTTGATAATCAATCGAATGGCCTTTAACAATTTACTGTGACAGTAATGAATTATGTTATTGCTTTCAACTTATAGATGCATTCATATTGTGATCACAATTGATTCTTTCTACACTTCTTTTTCATTTTCCAGCAATTGTTTTGTTCATCTTATACTGTATTAAGAATTTTATGATTATGTGTAATGTGTAATTTGAATCGCATGTCCAGTTGATGCGTTTTTATCGAAGCTTTGCACACTAAAATACCCATGCTTTCCATGTATTTCAGTTTAGGCACCATTCAAGTTCTAATTATTCAGTCTCTCCACCAGCACTAGTCGAAATCATGACCCAGCGTGGACCAGCCTTCGATTCCAACTGCATGACGCTGACGCGTTTTGTACTGCAAGAGCAGAAAAAGCACAAACATGCGACCGGCGATCTGTCGCAGCTGCTCAACTGCATCCAGACTGCGATCAAGGCTATCAGCTCGGCTGTTCGAAAAGCGGGAATCGCTAAACTGTAGGTATCAACATACTGCATTTTGGTAGGAAATAACTGAAGGCTTCTTTTTCCCATATAGGCAGGGAATCTCCGGTGATACGAATGTACAGGGTGAGCAGGTTAAGAAGTTGGATGTACTATCGAACGAAATTTTCATCAACATGCTGAAATCTTCGTACACCACGTGTCTACTTGTGTCGGAAGAAAATGACAACGTGATCGAAATCGAAACTGACAAACGAGGCAAATACGTGGTTTCCTTCGATCCTTTAGACGGTTCCAGCAACATTGATTGTTTAGTATCGATTGGATCCATTTTTGGCATCACCAAGTATGCACTGTTGAACTGATAATCTATACGATCTAATTTGATCCTCTCCTATTCAAACAGACAAGCCAATGAAGGAGTGGATCCGTCGATTGAAGATGCACTCCAACCTGGTAACAAAATGGTTGCCGCTGGTTATGCTCTGTACGGATCCGCCACAATGATCGTGATTTGTTTGGGTCAAGGTGTTCACGGTTTTATGTACGATCCATCGATAGGCGAGTTTGTGTTGACCGATTATAACATGCGCATACCCGAACGGGGCAATATCTATTCGATAAATGAGGGTTACTCCTCAACTTGGGATCCATCAGTGTACAACTATGTACAGGATAAGAAAGATCCAGCCAAGGGAAAACCGTACGGAGCTCGCTATGTCGGAAGCATGGTCGCCGATGTGCATCGGACGATCAAGTATGGAGGAATCTTCATCTATCCCGCGACCGCAGCTGCTAAGAATGGCAAGCTTCGTCTGCTCTACGAGTGCAATCCGATGGCTTACATTGTGACCAAAGCTGGCGGAAAGGCCAGCGCTGGTAAGGATAAGGAAATTTTGGATGTGGTACCAACATCAATTCACCAGCGTTGTCCAATTTATCTCGGTTCTAAACTAGACGTGGAAGAAGCATTGAGTTATATCAAGTGAAAGCTTAAATATTGGAGGAAGCACCGAAAGATATTTGTTGTATATAAAACGCTCTCAAAATTGAATCTAAATATATTCCATAAAAATTATATGAATGCAATTTATTCCATCTGCCAACGAACCATGTATAAAATAAAACAACTAAATCTGATCTGATTTCTCACGGCTTGATTAAAATGAGCGTTCAATATTGGTTTATATTTTTTACAATTCATTATTATATAAATCGAATCGCTATCACATCGAGCAAAATCTTATATTTTGAAAATCGACATAATCTTATCGAGTCGAGTTCTTGTTCGAACTCATGTGTTGCAAATTGCATATATTTAGGCGCACACCAAAACCAAAACAAATATATTTTTTTGAAGATATGCAGCAAGAAAATCAAACAACTTCAATTATGACAGTTGCACCTATACCTCTTACTCGGTCGATGCTATCGACTTTACGTGGTATGTATAATAGCAAAATGGAGCTAGCGAGCCAAACTCGTATCGACTAGATTTATATAACAAGACCCTTGGTTTTGATAAGATTAGAAGAAAGGAAGCTGTGTCTCTGCGAATATATGCCATTCCTCCTGATCGTACTAGAGATGTTGCATCGATCGATGCGCAAGTACAATCGGTGTCGGCAAAAGCTTCACGTGTGCTTTCAGCTGATTTCATTTATTTATTTATAATGATACTACATCCCATTGAGAGATTAGATCTTCTTCGCAATGTTTCACTAATAAACCCGATCCATGGCTGCAGTTCTCCAACTCCCGACCGCACGACCGCTTGTCAAGTTCTGCTCAACGTTCTGCTCCAACCACCTCGCTCGCTGAGCTCCTCTCCTTTTTGTTCCTATCGGGTTCATACACCATCTTTGCAGAGCAACCCGGCTATCTCTTAACATATCCTGTCCATCGCACTCGACCAGCCTTGATGACTTTCTGGATCCTGGGTTCGCCGTAGAGTTGCGCCAGTTCGTGGTTCATTCTCTTTCTCCATACTCCATTTTCTTGTACATCGAGTGTTCTGAGCACTCGGCGTTTAAAAACACCAAGTGCATGTGAGTCCTCTTCGAGTATTGTCCATGCTTCGTACCCATAGAGAACAACCGGTCGAATTAGAGATTTGTATCTGGTACACCTCGTACGGGGTTGGAGTTGGTTGGAACTTAAGGATTTGAAGAGTCCATAGTAGGTGCGACTTCCATTGGCTGTGTCTTGGAATTTCACGACTGTTGTTGATGTCAGTTGTTATCAACGAGCCAAGGTAGACAGACTCCTCTACCACCTCGAGCTCGTCATAGCATGTATTTAATCTTAGATGTATTGATCCCAAGCCCAATCAGCGCTGCTTCGTGTCTCAGTCGGGTTTACAAGTCGGCTACCGTCGGACGTGGTGTGTTCTTCCGATAGACTGAATGACAGATAGACTGAGAAAGCTGTGTCATCCATGATTCTCCATAGCTGTCTGTGATATCCTGCAATCTACAGTTCATCTCACTGAAAACCTTTTTCTCAAAACAAACCGCCTTCGACGTTCACTATCCTATTCAAGGCGTTCTACTACAGGTGGACCGCAATATCAAAATTGCTGTTCGGCCATTGCTCGTGAAAAAACTAATTTGTTTACAAAACAAATCGTATCTTTTGGTGACAAATGCATTCGTTGGCAAAATAGCTGCTCGCGCTTTACTGTAGTTAGGTGATTTTCTGGCTCCACTGACTTAGCCCAGGGAGGAGAAAAATGCTGTGCATATACCGGGAAGGAGATTACCAGATCCAGAAGATCTGGAAAGGGCTGTTACAAGTAATAGGTTTTGCATAAATGCTAGAGCAAAAGGAGGTTGACAATGATTGCAACAGGTTCGTGTTTACTTTTCAAATTAGTAGTCTTTTGTGTTGCTAATTTGGCACCGTGGCAATACTGCTGATATTTGAGATATAAATTAGATTAAGAGAGTGCACCATTTTTCACGAATATATATTTGCTTATGGTTTCCTTCGGTTATTTTCCTCTGCGAGTTGATATGAAACCATAACTACACAACCAAACAAAAAGTAAATAATTCTGAAAGCTACGTCTTGCATCATCGTCTCAGGTCTTGTCATGAAAGTGTCAAAAACGAAACACCTATCGTTTCAGCATCTTGATCCTATTCGCTCGTTTACTCACACCATTTAATATACAGGCAAACCTTTTTTTCTGTGCGGGGGATAAGGACCGCACAAAAAAAGTCGCATAAAAAAAATCGGAGAAAACTTCACAAACAGCTTTAAGAAATCGTATTCGGCACACATTTTGAAAAAAAACTTTTTCTGTGCGGTAGAAGTTCCCCCCAAGAAAATAACTCAAATCCACGTCATCACCGTTCAATTTCCTTTTGTTTCCCTGCTTTGCGATGGGACACTTTGCCTTTTCGGTTGCGCGTGACTGTTTTGTGCTTTTGGTTGCATGTCGAAACGTGTTGCTCTTAGAAATCATGTCATGCCATAACATAGAAAAACATAGAGCATTTTATGAGAGGAGGGGAATGATTTCAGAAGTGGATAATTGAGACGCAAATATGCTTTTTTCGCACTGAAATATAAACCACAGCTCTATTTAGAGTCCCTGCTCGTACAAAGACAGTGATAAGTCGCCCCTGACATGGGGAACAGATGCTGTATTAGCCGCATCTCCATGGTGAACAGACGCTCGAATAGGCCTCCTTCCCTGTCAGCATACGGCCAAGATCCCACCGGGGTTGGTTACCCGATCTTCACTATGGTTACTCGTACCCCAGTCGGCATCGCGAGGAGGTAGGGATAGAAGTTACTGGACAGGAAGTTCAGGACCACGAATGGGGTCTATTTTATGCCTGCAAGTACGCGAAGTACCGATGGTACGCTTAGTCCAGTCGTTTACCATCCAAGCTGATGAAATTATTATATTCGATGGTTTCAAACTCTCAAATTTAAAATGACAAATTGAAATTGGTAGATTTTTGTACGTTAATCCGACCCAATCAACCTACCATGCTGGGTCGACGGTTACAGCTATAGTTTGCTCCAAGATGATGGAGTTAACAGGTGGCTCGTAATTTACACTATTTAGAAAAGACGTTTGAGGAATGGCAAGACGAAAAGTTTGGATTTGTTTATGTTAGAACTTACGTTGGTATGGTTACATTTGATTTCGTCGAAGGTATTTGAAGCAGTATAATAAATAAACAGTTGTCGTTGAAAATAGTAACCTAGTAACCTTTATGCATATGCTTCCGCCAGCTGGTTCGGCTAATGAGATTCAGGGAGTGCTTTGATCGTGGTACCGCCACTGGCGCATAATTTGCAGCTTTGTTTTTTGTGCTGGTTCATAAGGGTGCTCATACACTGTTTGACCGAAGCCAAATATTTGACTCTTTTTGACAGATAAAATTTGGTGAACGTGTACTGATCAAATATTTTCTACACAAAACACGACAAGCAAATATTCAATTATTGGATGCCTAAAATATTTTTTCTGTTCTTCGAACCTGTCGGTACATGGTTAGGTTACCTTGAATATTTCAGTTGATTTTTTCCATGTTCGGTGTTTGATATTGTTTACTACTGTTGAAAATTGAAGAGTGGCAAACAAAATAGCGTTTGTACAAATATCAAATCAAACCTTATCTGTCAAAAAATATCAAATATTTGACCTCCGGGCAAACAGTGTACGGCCATCTTAACGACAATCAACCGTGCCGGCGAAACTGTAGTCAATGTTTAGTGTTGTTTGGATACCATCTATGTAAATAAGTTCAAACTTACGGGATACGTCCGAACGGCAATTTTGACATTACGTTTTACCTTCCACTTCACTTTCCTTGGTTTGCTCTAACTAATCCATTCTTGAACATGAATGGCACTAACGATCCCAGTGGATCCCAGTAGGTATTAACTACCGTCATTATTATCAATACTCAGTTGAAATTTCGTATGCCAAATTACATGCCTTGAATGTATTCTGAGTGGCAGGCCTTGGAATATGCGTGACAACAGTGCAAGTTGGAAGAAATTTCTTTGAAGGAAGGTTCCTGACCAGAACGGGAATCGAACCCGGCATGATAATGTGTGACGCTAACCACTCGGCCACGTGAGCACAATAATGAATCAATTCCATTAGGAATGAAAATGGGAGTTATGGGAGTTTTTGGATACACGCGTGACAGTCGATCAGCACCGATATCAGCATAAGTTCAGCATATTGGCATAGTGGCCTTAACATCTTAAGCAGATCCCATGTCTAAACTGCTAATAAACCCTTCTTACCGATGTTGCACGATAATGAACCAACGCCAATAGCGCTGTAGACAGTGCCCGAAGGCGGAGGAATTAGGATTTGAAGTGTTGAAGCATTATCCGTACTCGCTCGACCTAAGCCTTGTAGGCAGTGTAAAGAAGGGGTGACATTTTTATATACGCCACTGCTCTGGACAACACTCTACACGCGGGACGCGACAGGACACAACACTTATGCTTATGACAGACATACAGCTGTACTTGCGTTGTACTTCGAAAATTGTATGTCTGTCACCATGTACAGCGCTAGAACCATGCAAGCAACTCGGTACAATCGCTGTACCTGTACCGACCTATTTTACCGCTGTACATGGCTACAGTTGTACTGTGCGCAGCGCCATAGAGGGTTAGTGGTGGGTAGCATGAACAAATCGAATCAAAACACGTGGTAAACATTCTTTTCATTGACTTTCTCTTGAGTTAATAACTCTGGCTGGAAACTTGCTTGTTGTGTTTGATAGTTAAGACGCTAAATAAAAACCTTTTTCATTGAAATATGTGGTGAAAATTAGGAAAATTCTGATTGTCAGTTTGACATACGGTACAATGTACAACCAAAGTATGTCTGTCATGGTACGATAGTATCTGTACAACGCTGTACTCTTACAACGCAAGTACAGCTGTATGTCTGTCCCTGGTATTAGGCTAAGCGCAAATTGAGAAGCGTATAGCGCGAGTAACTTGGCGCGATATAGCGCCTGTTTTTGTGGCTAATGAAAACAGATAGAACGGCGCAAATTGGCCACGTGACGCGAAATGGTGCAGCGCTCGTGAGACACGAGTCGCGTGACGCTGTGGCTAAACCACAGTTTCTCGTGCTGGTCGTGCCGGTTGTGGTGGTTGTGTTGGTGAACAATCATGCAGCGCCTGGAGTCTGACAATATATGGTTGTGCCGGTCGGGTGGTTGTGTTAGTAAACAAATATATCGCGCAACTCTGTGTGGATCAGACATTGTATGCGAGTGGCACGTTATTTACACCAAACTGCGACTCAATATGCGCACCCCCACGCTACATTTGTGGCACGCATGAGTCGTGTTGGTAGTCTGGTGTTCGCTTACGAGCGCTATACGCTTTTCAATTTGCGCCTAGCCTTATAGTTCTTACAAACGTAAAAAGGACTTTAAATTTACCCGTTTTAGTCGACCGGTTTCGGGCTCGATGTCCAACTGATTACACAAAACAAAAAACAGCTTCGTACTGTTGTCGTACACGCCGGAGAGATGTAGAATCAGTAGATGTTATTCTTTGTCAAGTTGAACAGAGGCGATATAATTGGAGCTTCAAATTCATTCATCAGCGGCGGCTCAGCAGTGTGAATTAAAACATGGATTCCCATGCATTTAAATGGGAAGCCTTCCTCACACGCTTTCTGAGCTTCGCGTTGTCCCAATCGATTTGATGGTTTTGCCCCGTAGAGTGAACGTGTTGCTGAGCCGCCGCTGATGAATGAATTTGAAGCTCCAATTACATCGCCTCTGTTCAACTTGACGAAGAATAACATCTACTGATTCTACTTCTCTCCGACGTGTACGACAACAGTACGAAGCTGATTTTTGTTTTGTGTAATCAGTTGGACATCGTCCCGTAGATGGGCAGTATCGAGCCCGAAACCGGTCGACTAAAAAAGGTAAATTTAACGTCCTTTTAACGTTTGTAAGAACTATAAGGCTAGGCGCAAATTGAGAAGCGTATAGCGCTCGTAAGCGAACGCGAGTCTACCAACACGACTCATTTTTGGACAATTTTTTGGACAATTACTGATTAACACAGAGTTGCGCGATATATTTATTTACTAACACAATCACCCGACCAGTACAGCCATACAGTGTCAAACCCACGGCGCTATATGATTGTTCACCAACACATCTACCACAACCGGCATGACCAGCACGAGAAACTGTGGTTCAGCCACAGCGTCGCGCGAGTCGTGTCTCACGAGCGCTCCACCATCTCGCGTCATCTGGCGAATTTGCGCCGTTCTATCTGTTTTCATTATCCACCAAAACAGGCGCTATATCGCGCCAAGTTACTCGCGCTATATGCGCTTCAATTTGCGCCTTGCTTAAGTGTTGTGTCCTGTCGCGTCCCGCGTGTAGTGTGTGTACAGCAGTTCTTACGTTAGCACAATATCAAAAAATTAGTGTTCTGGACAACTTGACAAGAAAAGATATTTAAAATGAGTGATCCGTTTGATTTCATTCCAATGTATACTTTTGACGTAGGACTACGTC
Source organism: Toxorhynchites rutilus septentrionalis (assembly GCF_029784135.1). Classification (NCBI taxonomy): domain Eukaryota; kingdom Metazoa; phylum Arthropoda; class Insecta; order Diptera; family Culicidae; genus Toxorhynchites; species Toxorhynchites rutilus. Next base: position 131,204,772 of record NC_073746.1, read on the forward strand.
TTACATTAAGGGTGCCAAATCAGAAAACAGTTTTCATGAATAAAGTTAACGTTGATAACTATTTTTGCTGCGAACGGATTTTGAAGATTTGCACACCAATCGAATCGGAAATTTTCTAAGATTTATTTGATATGCTATACATTACAATCCCATAGTCTGTATATGGTTTAAATTGATGAAAATAGGAAGCATTCTCATTTCCCCATACATTTGTTCTGTCCATTTGTCGACTTTCCCGAACAGAGCTGTCAATAACGGACAACTTATGCAGCCGCTAGAATAGAAACAACGAAGGGGCATAGCGAAAAGAGAATATTTGCGAAGTAAACTCCACCCTTGTATAGTGACTAAGCTGTCGCTAGCGTATAAGTATTGCATCTGCTCTGAGGAAAATTCTGTGCCCGAAACAACAAAGATCGCTTATTTTATTTATTTTATTTTTCCCCTAGAGCTGTGAACGCTAGCGAATATTTCACTTGAAGTGCATCTGACATTGCAATTAACACAACCATCCGAGCCATGGCAAAGCAAGCGAAAAAAGAGAAGAGTGCAAATGATTATAGGTCGCTTCTAGCCATCAGTGTTTGGCTTTGTGTGTGTTGCCTGTTTTCGTTGCGCGAAACTTAGAACTTGTTCATTTTTTGTACATGTGAATAACACACCTTCGATACTTTTAGTTGCCATTCGTATTTGCTCTCGTGCGCATTGGCTTTGTTCTGATACAACAAGCTACTAGCTTTGTTGACGGTTTTGACCGAGGGTCAAGAAACGATTTTTCATAAATGATAATTCTCGCGATGTTTCATTTTTATCGTGGCAACTGTGTGCATCTGTTAGACGCGTGTTTGATGCTTGTTGAATGGTGATGCACGGAAGATGCCTCCCGGAAGTTACTCAGTGCAATGAGTGCATTGATATAGAAAGAAACAAATTGCAACATATGACTAATTAGTGTATTGTTCTCGCAAAGACAAGAAAGAATCGTTGCTTCTCGAAATGATTCTACAAAACCACGCAAGCCATTAAACCTTTTAAGGGTCCTCGGAACTTTTTACTAAAGAGTTATTTATGAAATTTCGACGTTTCGGGTTTACGAAAACGTCCACGCTTGTCCACGGTGAGGGGGGTAACGATATAGTTAATGTCCACGTGGACTAGTGCAATAAATTTTTAAGAAAATAAAGCCACATCTATATTTATACAATCAATGAAATCTGTTTCTTATTTTCAAGAATTCTCAAACTTTCTGATCAATTTTGTTCTGCGTATTACACAATGAAATGTTTGAGCTGCCTGATTTTTTTCAAATACTTGCCAATGTGGACATAATTCGTGGTTTTTGAAAATGCTCGAAATGGAATTGCCACGGAAGTAAATAATTTAACAATTTGGTGTCAGAGAACGAATCAGTTTGTGCGGTTAGGTTGATCAAGAGCTTCTCGATAAACTTTTTGGTGTAGGCGATCGACATAGTAGGTAGTCCAAATTGTGCTTTTTATGTCCACGTGGTATGTGGACTGCCCCTGAGAGTCAGTCTTCCGAAAAACACTTACACATGTCCACGCGATGTGAAAATTCCATGTTTTTGTTTGAATTCGAACATGATTCTCGCAAGTGTTGAGTGTCTATCCCCAACACGAGCAATGATACACAAACATAGACATGTGAAAACAAACACGATGTTTATAATTCAAGAACATCATGTACAAACATATCACCCGATGTCGCAGTATTCATTGCTTTCGTTTCGTTTCTTTTCATACACGGAAAGAAATTATTCATCCCAAAACATTTCTTCGTAGAATACTTTTTCACAGAAACGAACTTGAAATTTAGTTCGCATTTCAAAAATTGCACGAACTAAGAAGCTATAAGTTCATGCACCAAAATATATATTTTTATTAAGGCTCATATGACGTCAGCCTAACGGGAGTTCAATATTTTGACAATGTTTGCTTACAACTATGTTAGTAATATGTAACCGATTACTCGCGGTTGGCTCGAGGTTAGTATTACAAGTGTTCTCATAATTGGGATGTTGCTGTCTTCAGTGCTCTGTACGTGTGCCCGACATGGGATACTTCCTATTGGGATGCAGCTGACCGTTAATCAGCAACGACCCCCTAGTCTGCACCCCATATATAGCGTGGTGCGTCTTTTTCGACTCGAGGAATCCAGGATAGAATGATCACTAGCCGGCGCAATCATCAGCTCGTGTAGAGTTGTCAACAAGAGCCAAAGGTTGTCTCTTGTTGAATCATCAGTGGACTTCACAACCTTCGGCCCGTGTATCTGTAAAGAGTGTGTGTATGTATTGCCGCGACTAAGTAAAAGTTTATAGATCGTTCATGCACATTTTGCAAGTCTGATTAAATAATCCTTGGTTTCGTTCAAAGAAAACATTCTCTGAATAGAAAGAAGCTTTCTATTTTTTTTGCGTGCATATTGGCAATTAAAGTCTGGGGAGCATGCAGTCGGCGACGCGACGGGCGACGTCGTACAAATGCTGACCAAAAAAATAAATACCCAAAAATTAGTTTTAGATGCAACCTTCAGCGGCACACAGCAGAACCAGCAGAGAAATTTCAGCGGCTAAAACACACCATTAATTTCTCGATGTTATCACAAACTGAATGAAGGAAAAAACTAAAAGCTACACTTACACTGCACTACATATGCTATGTGTGCATGCGATTGCATCATCCTTTCTTCTCCTCTTCTCCGCTCGTTTTATAGCTCGGGTCGCGATCGTCGCGAACAAGCAGTATTGGCCATTTGTATTCAAAGATACAGTCAAAATTGTTGCTCCCGTGGTCAAGTGGTTAGCGTCACGCCTAACATGTCCCTGCTGAATAATTCAATTTTAGTACTTGTTCAAATAGCTAATAATAGCGAATGTTACATGAATTCAATATATAAATTGATGCGTGCACTAAATAATGATATCAAATGTGAAAAACTCTCATATCAATCGATATTTATTTTGTTCAGAACAGAAAAAGAGGTTTATTTTATTTGCCCAATATTTTTGATGAAGCACCCATTGTCATGAAAGGAAAGCATTTTTTCCATGTCAACATACCAACACATCACGCGTTGAGTGCTAAGACAAGACCAGACAACTGGCTTCTTACTCTTCTTCGTCGTCCAAAAACGAAGCCATGACATGAAGATGCCAGAGCTGCCAAATATTATAAAATATCGGATTTTTCAAATTTCTATTTTAATGAATCGTAACATTTGGTTGGTGCGAATTCAATGATTATTGCATATTTTCAAATAGACAATCTCAAAAATATGCTTTAAAAGGATAAAATAAGTCTTTTAAATACCCATATCTATAATATAATCGTTTCCAAAACAAATTTGGGATTTTTTTTTTAGCAAATAAATCTAATCTGACAACCGTTACAGCGTTATGCAGATTCTCATTGTCTGAACCAAAACATTCTATCTTATTATATGAGCAGGAATACAACCAAAACAACGTTAGGAAGCCATTTTATTCATACAAAACGTAATTCAAAAATAAAAATGAAGTGTAAAGCCTTAAATTGTGAGCGAAGGACGGATACTCATCCTGAGTATAAATTTTATCGGTTCCCTCAAGACAAAAATATTCGGAAAGAATGGATTCGATTTTGCGTGAACAGTGAATTAGAAGTTTCATTCTTTGAAATCAAATCAAGCACAAGAATATGTAGCGTAAGTATTAAAAACTAATTCTAAAACATATCCTAATACTAGTATATATACAGGCTCATTTTGTTGATGGGAAATACAATGAAAATGGAGTTACGAAAATTCCGACCTTAGCTGCATCCGCGAATGAGGAATGGGAAGAGATACAAAGTATTGAGAACAATTATGATTTGGTTGACGTATATGAAGGAGATAAACAACTACAGGAAGAAATATTTCGTTTGAAACATCAAATTTCCAAGCTGAAAAGGTAGTGTGTCAAGAAATATGTTATTTTCTAATATTTTATATTGATGTAACCGTTAATAGAATTGTAAAACAATGGAAGAAAAAATGCGGATATCTGACCTCGAGAATTCGTGGAAAACAACCCTTGAAGAAGCTTTTCAGAGAAGATCAAATTAAGCTATTAACAGGAGAGGTTAAAAAAGTGAAACGTTGGTCCAATGAAACGATTACGGAAAATTTACAAATTCGGTTTGCATGTCAAGGTGGATACGACAAGCTTATTCAAAAAGGCTTCCCGTTCCCATCCACGAGGACTCTACTACGCCAAATTGAAGGAGTTCGTTTCAGTCCTGGTATGTAATTATAATCATATGTCTCATCGCATGTTAATATATGAAATGATATTTTGTAGGTATTCTTGAAGATATATTCGAGCTGCTACAACATAAAGTCTCCACAATGTCGGTTGAAGAAAAGGACTGCGGATTGGTTCTAGACGAAATGAGCATAGACGAGGCAAATGAGTTTTGCCAAAATACGAAGCAGTTTGTTGGAACAACAACGCTTCCTATGTCCCAAACTTTAGCCTGTAAAGCTTTGGTATTCATGCTAGTTGGAATCGCAGCGCGCTGGAAACAGGTGGTTGCTTTCGAGTACACCGGCAACTCTATACAAAAAGAGTTTTTGAAGAATGCTGTATTGTCTGCAGTTTCAAGAGCAGAGGGAATCAGTTTGCGTGTCCATTTTATAACAACAGATTCCGGGTCCGAAAACCAGCGCATGTGGAAGGATTTGGGGATCGATATTCGTCGCAAAAATGAAACATTAAATGCTGCAATACCTCATCCAAACGCTGAGAACAGAATGCAAGAGATCATACCCGATCCCGTACACGTATTTAAAAATACAGTACATGGCTGGTTGAACAATGTCTACCTGAAAGTTCCGGATTGGTATGTTCGTGAAAAAAAGCTAACATCCAATATTGTTCATCGAGTCCATTTAACCACAATCGTGAACTCCGAAATAAACAACACGTTGCGGCTTTGTCACAGACTAACGGCCTCGGATGTGTGCTTTGACAACAGAACATCTTCAATAGATAAAATGAAAGTATGCAACGCAACAAACCATTTAACCACAATCGTGAACTCCGAAATAAACAACACGTTGCGGCTTTGTCACAGACTAACGGCCTCGGATGTGTGCTTTGACAACAGAACATCTTCAATAGATAAAATGAAAGTATGCAACGCAACAAAATATTGCAACAGGACGGTGGCTGCAGCATTGAAGTTTCATGCGGAAATACGAGAATTACCGGAGCTTCTTACTACCGCATGCTTCATAGAAGACTTTGCTCGATGGTTCGAGCTTATCAATAATAGGGCAGAAGAAAAAGTATTTTGTTTGAATGATCCTATGAAATATGACGAGGATATCGCTCATCTGAAGACCATGGTGCGGTTAATGTATGATCTCCAAGTAGGACACGGACATTGGAAACCATGGCAAACAAGTGTAATCGTTTGCACGAATGCAATTGTGAGGTTGACAGATCGGCTTTTGCATGAAGGACACCCACAAATATTTACATCGCGGTTCGTCCAAGATTGTCTGGAGAGTCTTTTCTCATTGATTCGTGCAAAGCAACGACGCCCAACTCCATTGCAATTCAGCAATAACTTGAAAATTGTGACTCTTTCGCAATACATGACCGTAGTACCGAATGCTTCGTATACAGCCGATACACAACAACATCTTATTGGATTGATAGATTTGCTATCAAAGCGGCGTGAAGAATGTTCAGCCCAGAAATTGATGGACAATGAAGCAGCATCGACATCATATCGAATTTCAGCTTCATCTAATTCTAGTGATAATGTGGATGATATGAATATTGAATTCGACTATGAGTACACCGTCGATGAAGCGAAAACTTTTCTCGACAGAACAGAACAAAATTCGTTGTTCTATATAGCTGGTTTCATCATCAAAAAAATTATTCAGCGGGAAAGAACATGTCAGCAGTGTAACAAGAGATTGGTAGTCAGCAAAACACAACCTAGATTGTATCAACCGTCTCTTTTTTCATATTTGCGAGCTACAGCTTCTAACTCTCCCATCTGCATAGTGAATGATGAGACTTCTAATTTCTTCTTAGCAATGGAAATTCTATTCCGAAATATGAAATCGCATTTGGAACCTAACGAAGCTGATTTGCCGAAGAAAATGGCAGGAGAAATGTATGTTTTGCCATCCACTTTATTCCATTGTGAAAAAACAAGGAATGACATTATAAAAAAATTATATCTTTTCGTTTAAAAAGCGGAGAAAACAAAAAAAACAAGGAAACGAAAATTTGATAGCAGGAGCATGGCATGGTAGAAATAAAATATATTAGTATCAGAAACCAAATAGATTATTATTAAACTAAACTTATGTCCATTTCCATTTTAGTGTTGTCCGAAAACTCATTTTTTCCACTTTTTCCCAAAAATGACTTTTTCAAAAAATCATAACTTTTGAACCTCTGAACCGATTCAGATGATCAATAAATCTAATTGAAGCCAATGAGGTAGATTTTTAATAGAAAAAATTTTGAAAAAAGCATTGAACTTGGAAAGAGGGTTCTAGAGAGGTGTTTTTTTCGTTTTAGAGTCATTATTTTGTAAATTTAACATGTTTTAAGTCTTCGTTCAATATTCTTATGTGACTAGACTAGACCTATGCGACTAGAATCCTATCTTTCCGGTAAGTGTGATATTTTTTCAAAAAAGATTGGCTTATTGGCTTCAATTTAATATGTCGATCATCTCAATCAGTTCAGTAGTTCAAATGTAATAAATTTTTGCAAAAAATTATTTTTGGATAAGAGTGGAAAAATGATTTTACGGACGACCAGTTAACTTTGAAAAGTCACTCAAAAACACAAAAAAGCCTATCTGATATCGAGATATGTTATGTAATAAATCCTCAGCTTTCAAGAAAAAACATAAAATATAAAAACATAAAAACAAAAAACATAAAAATAACAAAAAACAACTACAATCAATAGTTACGAAAACAAAATTCGATTTCTTGGCAAGCCTAATATTTTTCCAAAAAAGATTAATTGGCTTCAATTTGAAATATCGATCATCTAAATCGGTTCAGTGATTCAAAAGTTATGAATTTTTAAAAAAGGCACTTTTAGGAAAAAGTTGAAAAAAATGATTTTTCGGACCACCCTAAAATAAGAAAAGGTCACCCTAACGAAAAAATAAAAAATACGGGTCTAATATTTTGCAATATAGAAAGAAACTACCACTTTTCATGGAAATCTGAGGAGCACTATATCGGTTTGACATGAAATGGATGTATATATATATATATATATATATATATATATATATATATATATATATATATATATATATATATATATATATATATATATATATATATATATATATATATATATATATATATATATATATATATATATATATATATATATATAAATTTTTCAATTCAATCAAAATATAGTAACAAAATAATTAGGTAAAACGTGTATACAATTCCTTCACATTTCCTCTAAACTAAGTATCGTAATATCAATTAAATTCATTTTTTTTTCTAAATTCAATACAAACCCAACGTAATTTATTTTTATTGGCAACACTGGAAAAATCGACTTTGTTTACAAAATTTATCGAAATCGACCAATCAGAAATCAGAACGACTGACAGAAATTTGGTCCGTATCTGACAGAAATTTGGTCCGTAAAAGACCCCCTATTGTCTGATCTTATCTTAGGTTGAGTGGTGGTGGTGTGGTGTCCGATTCGCTTCTTCTACTTTACGCACTGCCGGTGCATGGGGTGAAAATGCAAGAGAAATTTTACACCATGTTGGAACATCATGTGAAACATTGGGATTGAACATCGTATGTCCAAACATACCACGAATACAAACATGTCACATTTTCTAACATAGGTACGAAAAAATCATGTTTGTACTCAAACACAAAACTGTGAACAGCAGCGCGGACATGTTTATTCCGGACGCAGTGTTTTTTGTGAAACATGCAAGACTGCTGAGAGTTATTAGCATTCGAAATCTACCAATTTTTCCTGCATGTTATGTGTTTAGGTTTTCATTTCACCCCCATATACTCCGGTTAGACGTAGTGCCACGTCAAAACAGAAATTTCATTCGCGAATGATCATGGGGTGAGTGCAGTGAGCCACTGGCAGTGCTTAGAAATATCTGTATCACATCAATCTTTTCAGCAGAATTTCCGGCCACATTCGATCATTATACCATTGCATTCGGGATACCGAAAATGAACCAACGCCAAACCTCACAATCACAGCAAGCCACTCACAGTTGATTCATCCAGTTTTTTTTCATTCTGTTTTTCGTTCTGTTCTGCGTTCACGGAATGTGAGCAAAACAAAATATCCCTAGTTTTGTCATTCATTGACATTAACATACCAGTTCATTCACTATCAGCATCGTTCTCGGACACTGACGAAACGGAGAAATTCGTTGAGGAAGATAAGAAAGTACAGAATGCTCATAATAGTGACAATAAATTAAATTGTTCAAGCATGCAAGGTTTCCGTCTCAGTTAAATTGCTTTCATTTTACATAGTGAATATGCAGCTCCAAATCCACTTGTCAGAAATGCTTCAAAAGAAGAATTCCGATGTAAAAAATACCGTCTTGACTCAAATTTCAAACATTTAATTCTTTTTAAATTCTGAACACACGAACATAAAACGGTGGTGTCCAAGACACGACCGCAATGGGAATATTTCGAGCTTCCTTTTGCAAACGGATCAAACTATGCTATAGGATTAGCGGATGAAATTGCCAACATCCAGCTTTGGCTGACACAGTTTGCATTCGCTGCTTGGATCGATTCTGCAGAATGCCCCCTCGCCGTCCAAGCCTAAGCAATCCTTAGCTGTGAGTGTGCATGCAGATCTTGCTCTTTTGTTGGCATTTCCGCTTGCGCCACCGATTTGCGTTGCCCTTTCGGAGTAACTTCAAAAACAACTGAATAAGCAAGGCACTGACTCAATGAGAAAATCACACACATATCGGGATACTGAAAATGAACAGTCACAACATTCCTGACAATTCAATGGCAATGAATAAATGTGAATGAATTCTCATGACTCGAGCTTTGAGGAAAGCTCAGAGAGCACAGAATGAATATGAATGAACACAGTTGTAAATTTGTTTGCCGTCGAATGAATGACAGTAGCATCGACAAGCAAAATAAACGCGTTACACTGATAAAAATATATTTTCAATGTTGCTTAACAAGCTCAATATTTCCAAGCTCTGGCCACTGGTGCCACTAGCCGGCTAGTGACCACCACGCTAGCTATGGGGTACATACTAGGGAGGCGTTGCTGATTAATGGTCGGTTGCATCCCAATAGGAAGTATTCCGTATCGGCCACGCGTACAGAGCATTGGAGACTGCAACATCCCAATTATGAGAACACTTTGTAATACTAACCTCGAGCCAACCGCGAATAATCGGTTACATATTACTAACATAGTTTTTAAGGCAATGTCGAAATATTGAACTCCCGGCCCCGTTAGGCTAACGCCATATGAGCCTTGATATATATATATATATATATATATATATATATATATATATTTATTTTGGAACTTCAGAGCCTGGATTGATACCGAATAAGATGATGCTCTATGCATGGTGGAACTGTTAGGAAGCCATCTATCGCCGTTAAACCACAAAGTTCTACACGAATGGATTTATGAAATTTCCCGAAAAATGGCGAAAGATTATAGATGAATGCTTAAAAAATACTTGATTAAAACAAATTTTAAATCAGTCTAGCTTTTCTGAAGTGTCAAAATAGAGAATTATGTTTTCCAAAACGCCAAATGGATAGTCCTGTACGAAATTTTCAAACAAGTTATACAAGGTACTTTTCGGAACGAGTGAATGGTTATGCGTTTTTAAGTCTATACTTATATTGGTATAGTTTTATTATAAATTCAACAAATACAGCTATTCACACTGTTCGGTGTATATCTGTCATTTAAAATGAATTGGCTTTATGTTTTGGGACAAACTTGAATCCCTCTGGAACCGGGCCCAATAGCATTTCACTAAAATCCAAAAAAAAGTTATGCATACGCAATATAAATACAAAGTTTGAGTATATATTCATACCTCAACTTAACCCAATCAGCGCAGTTGGGAGACGCCATCAGAGTTTCCAAATCGTCTCGTCCACGAAAAGCTTCTGGCCTTTGATTGATTTTCTGCGGTGGTCTTTCTAATAGACCATAAGGTACATAACGGTAGAGGAACGATTGCCACTCGAGAAGAAATCTGAATTCACACAAAAATGCACAATTATACAAAGCTAATCTACCTTCAACTCAATCATACCTCCTAGTGCTCTCTACACCTTTGGTGTCGCTACCCCAATGCTCGAGTCCATAATTGACATAACGTTTCAACATTTCCATTCGTTCGGAACTGGAAGGGTCGAGTGTCTTCTGTTCCTTAATTTCTTGGAACAGCCACGGTTTGAACAGAGCACCTCTACCTATCATAACGCCCGATACATTTGGTGCTGAATTTCGTGCATCGCAATAGTCTTGGTAGCTCAAGATATCTCCATTGCCAAACACTGGCATTATGTTTGCCTGTAGAGCACAGTTTTGAATGTAATTCCAGTCGGCTAGCTTCGTATACCGTTGTTCTTTGGTTCTTCCGTGGACAGTGACTAGACTAGCACCCCAATCTTCAAATTTCGGGATAAGATTGTGAGCGACATTTTTGTTGTTGTGGATACCCACTCTTGTTTTGACGGTAAATTCTTTACCGAAATCCGCCAGAATTCGGGTACAACTTTGGATCATAACTTCTAGCACGTTATGGCGTCGAAGCAATGCACTTCCACCGCCCTGATTAAAAATTAAATCTATGGGACAACCAAGATTTATGTCAACGAAATCAATATCCGCACGTTCTGCGATGATTTGGCAGGCATATGTCACTAATTTAGTGTTGTGGCCACATATTTGAACTCCAAACAAATCCTCAGACGAATGGCGCTTTGTCAAAGCCCATTCTTGCATCATACCAGTGATAATTGGTACCGAGCATGCCATTTCACCACAAGTTATATCAACGCCATACTCCTTACATATTCTTCTGAACGGTAGATTTCCAACAGTCGTTAATGGACTTAGATAAAGTTTATCTTTAAAATTGATTTTCTTTCGTTCGGCACTACGTAATTTGATAATGTCTTCGTCAGAACAGGCCCCAACCGGTTTCGATTCACTTGCATCTTCAGTTTTTGTTCCAGTTTCTCTGCACATTTTCTCGAATTTCGAGACAATTGAATTAGATTTGGAGAAATCATAACTTTTCTTCTTCAGTGCATTTTGAACATCAAAACTCAAACATAAGCTAACGACGTTCGTATTATCTCGTTGAACTCCTTCATCAATCTTGTTTCCCGAATTCTCATCCAAATGAGCACCTCCAAATCTACATGTCACTCCGAAGTTACAGTAACCTTTGGTTGAGTAAATGTAACACGTTTCCCCGATGTCCTTCGGTTTCACTTGAAGGAATTTCTCCAGATCATGAGAAAAGCGGCATCTTGGGTTGGAACATTTCCCTTCGTTGACTTTGCCATCCAGTAGTGTTTTGCAAAGTCGCAGACAGTCTGCCTCTTTGAATGGTAGCTGTCGGCTCTTATTCTGGCCCCTATTTTTTACTTTTTTACCATTCTCAAAACGACCTTTCTTGGCGGCCGGTTCTTCTTCGTCCTGTTCCGGTAAACGTTTGCCATCATCGGGTGACGTTGAAATCTGGTCAGTTGATTTCTCTTCACTGGTTGACACAGGCAGACGCGGGATCAGATATCTTAAAACGAAAAGTATAGTCAATAATCATGAAATGTGATTGTTAACATTTAGCATCCTAAATCTCTGTAATAATCCAAATTAAGTTACCACATGATCTAAACATCAAGCAGCTAGAGCTGTTACAGATGAAATTATAAATAGATTTGGCTTGAAACGTAATACTTACTCCGGCTTTATGTGACATACAGTATCATCCATTTTATACTGTAATATATTTTGTGGAATAAAAATGAGCACAGAAACTGTACGTTAACCGAAGATGTTGTTATCAATGAAAATAAACAATCTGAAACCGAACACACGTGTGTTTGACATTTCAATAATGTTCTTTTTCTTTTTTTTTAGTGTAGCAAAACGACCGAGCTGCCAGCATAGAGTATTCAATCTATTAATTGACATGCATAATTCTCATTTTCATTTTTCTTGCATTTGCATAGACATTTTGCAATGAAAATTTGCACTTTTATTAATTACGCATGTGTTAGCAATCGATCGTGGGTTCACTCTCGGAATCCTCTATTGAAAATGTTCTGTATGTCTGAAATCTATAATAGTAACAAAAAAGTCATAGGAGGGTTCTGTCCGAGACACGACCGCATAGTTTACATAGGATTCCGTTGGGCTATCTGTTGATTTTGGATATGTTTGAAGAATTACATCGATAACTCTTTGATAATGATTTTTTTTAATGTCTTTGTTGGGGAACACATTTCGGTAGGAACAAAAGTTCCCCCTACCTTTATGTACTTGCAAAGCTAATTTCCCCCAGGCAGCTTGATTTTATTGTCTCTGTTAGGGAAAACATTTCGGTGGGAAAAAAGACGGGTGGGTAATGTCGGGGACATAACCGGAGTGACGTAGGACTATACAAAGGGGACAGCTTTTGTTAAATATATATTTTAAATATATTGTTTTATTTTCTTCTCCTACGTGAATACCTACCTATCAACCTGAAAAATGGATTAGTTTACTGTTTACTCTTTATGAATATGTTGATGGTTCTGAAAAGAACCTTTGGTGTTGTGATTTTGTTATCACTCGATACTCCCATCTTGTTCGGTTAAACCTTCCTGTTTAGCTATTACGTTTGCCACTCGCCACAGCTTTCACAGTTGGAAAATTTCTTCCCATCCAGCTTGTAACATGTTGTTCAGTAAATTACAATTTAATGCGACGTGCCGGAGAAACACTTTGCCACTCACTGAAACTAATTGTTGCCTTGATGAGCGCCGAACCGAAGCTGCTCTGTTCTTGATGCGGGTTTTCTGATTGTCGTGAGCAGCTTTGCAAGCCAACTCGAGCACTCCGACGGCCGAAACTCTATAACCGCTATTAGGTATACTGGTGCTCCGGCACCAATCCGTTCGGCCTAGTTACCCTTACGGAGCAATCAGTGAATGCGACCAACAGGAAACTGGAGACCTACACGGTTCGAGTGAGACTTTGCCTTTCCCTTAACTTATCCTCCTTTGTTACGTCCACGATGCCGATGCCGTACAACCACACGGGTTTACGGTTTGAAAGAAAATAAGATATTTTTTTGGGGTCCGCGTGTTTTATACTCTAGCGGTACACACTCACAGGATAGAGACAAATCGGCAGACTCAGCCAGAGGGGCGAGTCCAACGAGAGGAACGAATGAGCGTTAAAAGGGAGCGATGGCAAAAAAATACATTCATTACGATTTGTTCGCTCGTTGGATTCACATGCAGGCTAAAAAGGGTCCTTTTCAGGATCACAAAATTATCTTCAATCTAAAGAGTTTATTGTTTTGTTATCACTCGATATCCCCATCTTGTTCGGCTAAACCTTTCTGTTTAGCGATTGCAGTTGCCACAGCTTTCACAGTTGGAAAAATTCTTCCCATCCAGCTTGTGACATATTTTACAATAAATTACATTCAATGCGACGTGCCGAAGCGCAACTCAGTGTCGCATTGGAGGCGATTTTAACCTGTAATTGAACATTTGCGATGACAGTGGTACAGTGTCGACTTTCAATGTCGGGTCATAATTTGGATCTCTACGTTTACAAAAATGTCCAACTAAATAAGTCGCATTACATGTCCGTCCAATTAGCTAAATGTCGAACTAATTGTAAATTACTGTACTTTCAATCTGGAAACAATTTAAGAATTGGTGAAAATTGAATAATCAGGAAAGTCCCCAATTCTCAATAAGCCTAGAACAACTGCCAAATTCACATACTCATCAGATCCTAGCAAACAAATTATGAAAAAATCAATTTGTGTTTTATTATTATTTTGGATAATGTTTTAGAAAGCATTGAACTGTATTTCCTAAACTCTTTTTTGGAAGGTTTAAGGGCCCTGAAAAGCGCCTTGTTTTATGGAATGGTTCCAATTTAGAAAACTTAGTACTCGTGGTTCAATGCTTTCTAAAATAATATCCAAAATAATAATAAAACACAAATTGATTTTTTCATAATTTGTTTGCCAGGATATGATGAGTATGTGAATTTGGCAGTTGTTCTGAGCTTATTGATTAACTTTTTTTTTTTGACGTGGGACTACGTCTAACCGGAATATATGGAGGGTAAAATGAAAACCTAAACACAGAACATGCAGGAAAAAATGAAAGATTTCGAATGCTTATAGCTCGAACATTTCGTACTGGATAGGAGAGATGTTTGCATCACTTGATAGGGAATATTTCTACGCATCTATCGCAACTAACAAAATGTTGTTTTTCATTAGATAAACAATTGAATAACTGTAAAATATTAGGCGTTATCTAAACGCCCTAACTGCATCGTTTTGATTGGCCCGATTTACGGTTTCCCTAACACAGCCATCAAAACCAAGCAGCCTTGGGGAAATCGGCATTGCAAATACATGAAAGTAGGGGGACTTTTGTTCTCATCGAAAAATGATCCCTAACACAGGCTTTAAAACCAAGCAGCGAAATCGGCATTGCAAGCACACGAAAGAGCCTAGAGGCGAGTGAACTGAAAAGTTTAAACCCTCTTAAAGCCAAAAAGAAGAAAAAGAACACACGAAAGTAGGGGGAGCTTTTGTTCCCACCGAAATGTGTTCCCTAATAGAGATTTCTAAACCAAGGTGCCTGGAGAAATCGGTATTTCAAATTCATGCAAGTCGGGGGTATTTTTGTTCCGACTGGAATGTGTTTCCCTAACACAGACTTCAAATCCATGAAGCGTGGGGAAATCGGCATTGTGAATTCATACAAATCGGGGGTATTTTTGTTCCGATTGAAATGTGTTTCCCTAACACAGACTTCAAAACCGTGGTTTCTGGGGAAATCGGCTCTGCAAATAAATGCAAACTGCAAGTACTTTTGTCCTCGCTTGCCTTTGTGCAGAGTGGAATATGTCTGTCCTAACATGATCTTCTAAACTTAGGAACCTGGGAAAATCGTGCAGCCACTAGAAGCGAATGAACTTCCCAGTTTCAAGCAAATTCGAGATTCGAGAAGTATGTACACTTTTGGGATGTAAACTTCAGAGGGAAATGTAAAATAAAATAATCGTTTGATAATTTTTTTTTTGTCTTTATTGGAAAGATTTTCAGCCTTAGGCTGGTTCATCAAACGTTTGATAATTCTTCCGTACATATATTTTGTTCTAGTCATCATACCAAACGTAAAAGGTCCGTCATTAAATTTACTTGTAACGAAGAACAATCAATCACAATAAATGAATTGACTTTACACGGCATTTGTTCATTTTTTTCACTCACAGAGCAAATATATTGAACTCAATTGAATTTGGAAACTGTTTCATTCAATCAAGAATTTAATCAATACAAACGAATGATTGCTCAGCTAAGGTAGTTCCACGTGAACCTTGCGGTTATATCATAGATATAACTCACTAATTTTTTTATTAAATTCATCACCAATTCTTAAATTGCTTTGAAAAAAAACCATTTCGAACGCCCTCGATGCCGCCTTGTTCTGGATTTGCCACCAAAGCAGTTTGTATAAAAAACAAACTTTTTTCTTCTGCTACCTGATGCCGTTTTGCGATTGCGTTTGCCACTCGCCACTCGCTGCAACTGCCTGTTGTCTTGATGTCCACCGAACCGAATGTGTTCTGTTCCGAATGCGGGTTTTCTTATCGTCGCGAGCAGCTTTGCCAGCTAACTCGATCATTTCGGCGGCCGAAACTATATAACGCCGGCTAGGTGGACTGGTACACTGGTACTAACGCGCTCGGCCTAGCTACCCTTGCGGGGAACTCCAGATCAACACGGTTCGAGCGGGATTTTGCCTTTCCCTTCACTTTTACTCCTTTACCATGTCCAGACATGGCTGCTTGGGTTGGTTTGTTGATGTGTTGTGATGCGAACCGTTGTGGTGTACGGTTTGAATGAGAATGATCGTTACGGCAGCGAAGCGGGGATTTTTAAGCTCACTGGCTGGCTCGAGAATTACGCATGTGTGAGACTGCGACCAATGTTTCGTTCATTTTTTTCTTTTGACGTAGGACTACGTCTAACCGGAAGATATAGGGGGTGAAATGGAAATCTAGGCACTGAACAAGTAGGAAAAAATGCAAGATTTGGAACGCTTATAACTCGAGCAATTCTCAATAGATCGCAAAGGTTTTTGCATCAATTGATAGGAAATATATCTACGCATCTATCATAACGAATAACATTTCATTTTTCTTGAGATAAATAATTGAATAATTGTGAAATATCAAGCATTGTCCAAATGCACTATGTGCCCATTTTTGATTGGTCCATTTTGTGCTCCTCAAATCGAAAGGCAAAATCCCGCTCGATCCGTGTTGATCTGGAGTTCCCCGCAAGGGTAGCTAGGCCGAGCGCGTTAGTACCAGTGCACCAGTCCACCTAGCCGGCGTTATATAGTTTCGGCCACCGAAGTGATCGAGTTGGCTGGTAAAGCTGCTCGCGACGATAAGAAAACCCGCATTGAGAACAGAACACTTCAAGACAACAACAGGCAAATGCAGCGAGTGGCGGGTGGCAAACGCAATCGCAAAACGGCATCAGGTAGCAGAAGAAAAAAGTTTGTTCTTTATACAAACTGCTTTGGTGGCAAATCCAGAACAAGGCGGCATCGAGGGCGTTCGAAATGGTTTTTGACGTAGGACTACGTCTTTCGTTTCTATACCGGGGTGTAAAATCAAAGTTTCGAAAACGAAAGCGTTACGCCGGAGACCGAGATTTTGAGCGTTAATAGCTCCTAAACAACTGAGCGAAATGGTATGATAAACACTTCATTCGAAAGATAAAATGTCTACGCGTTATATACTTGTTACTTTTTGATCCAAAAACTTGTTTCAATAGTTTAAAGTTGCTTTCAAAACAGGCTATTGAAATCACCAATCGGTATATAAGCGAGCGCCGCTCGGAAATCCACTCAGTAATAATTGAACAGCGATTGCAGCATGTTGTCGCTGTTGTGGTGAAGCTCTTCGTTTATCATGAAAGCGCGGATGAACGGTGTCACCAAGAGCCTGTTTGTGCACTTTAGGCCAGAAGGGAATCCATCAGGAGGAGAGTGATGCCACAAACGGTTCCCCGGGAAGGGATCGGAGCAGCCGCCACACACACACACACATGCGCGGAACTCTTCGTTTGGATGCCATTCAGCATCGAGAAAATTCCGGAAAGATTCAATCGTTGCTGAAAAATAATCTGCCAGTTCCCCTGGGAACTGAAAAATACAATCATGCGAAAAAGTTCATTTTAATGTTTTCTATCCATGTAACACTGCGACCAAATATTTTTCAATCAAGTGCTATTAACAGGTGGTTATCGAGTTAGCATTAACTACTGGTGGGCTTTGAGTATCGAGGAAAATCTGGAAAGATCTAATCGTTGCTGAAAAATAATCTGTCAGTTCCCCTGGGAACCAGAGAAGGAGAAGAGAAGGTGACCAAAAGAGTATCAGCATCGAAAAACTTTTCCCCGGGAAGACATCGAAGCATCCGCCACACACACATACACGCGCGGAATTTTTTTCGTTTGGATGCCATTCAGCATCGAAAAAACTCCGGAATGATCTAATCACTGCTGAAGAATAATCTGCCAGTTTCCCTGGGAATTGAAAAATACATTCATTTGAAAGAGTTTATTTTAATGTTTTCTATCCATGTAACACTGTGACCAAATATTTTTCAATGAAGTGCTATTAACAGGTGGTTATCGAGTTAGCATTAACCATGGTTGGTGGATTGCGATAAGAATCGAGGAGAATCCGGAAAGATGTCGTTGCTGCAAAATAATCAGCCAGTCCCCTTGAACTTGAAAATTACATTCGAACGGAAGAGTTTATTTTAATGTTTTCTACCCATATAATACTGCGACCAAATACAATTGGTTTTGTGATTTTTCAATGAAGTGCAATCAACAGGTGGTTATCGAGTTAGCATTAACCACTGGTGGATTTCGAGAAGAATCGAGGAGAATCCGGAAAGATGATGCTGCAAAATAATCAGCCAGTTCCCCTTGAAATTGGAAATTACATGCAAGCGAAAGAGTTTATTTTAATGTTTTCTATCCATATAATACTGCGACCAAATACATTTAGTTCTGTGATTTTTCAATCAAGTGCAATTAGCAGGAAAGCTTCCGAAGATTATTCTTCCCCATCAGTAGGATATTTTCGTATCCAATATTGGATGCATAAAACCTTGTACCTCCAACGTAACGCTCTCGTTTCGAAGTCCCCTAAATATTCAGAATGAATTCAGATTCAACTTCAAACAAATGATAACTAAATCAACGATAGTCATACGTCACCATTGCGGTTATACCATAGATATAACCCACTTCCTGTTTTTTCAAAACCACGAGTACTAAGTTTTCTAAATTGGAACCATTCCATAAAACAAGGCGCTTATCAGGGCCATTAAACCTTTCAAAAAAAAGTTTACGAAATACAGTTCAATGCTTTCTAAAATAATATCCAAAATAATAATAAAACACAAATTGATTTTTTCATAATTTGTTTGCCAGGATATGATGAGTATGTGAATTTGGCAGTTGTTCTGAGCTTATTGATTAACTTTTTTTTTTTAAATTAAATTTATCACCAATTCTTAAATTGCTTCTAGATTGAAAGTACAGTAATTTACACTTATCTCGACATTTAGCTAATTGGACGGACCTGTAATGCGACATATTTAGTTGGACATTTTTGTAAACATAGAGTTCGGGGTCCTAATTATTACCCCACATTGAAAGTCGACACTATACCACTGTCATCGCAAATGTTCAATTACAGGTTAAAATTACCTCCAATCCGATACTGAGTGGTGGTAATGCGACGTGCCATTGAATGTAATTTACTGTAAAATATGTCACAAGCTGGATGGGAAGAAATTTCCCAACTGTGAAAGCTGTGGCGAGTGGCAAACGCAATCGCTAAACAGAAAGGTTTAGCCGAACAAGATGGGGATATCGAGTGATAACAAAACAATATACTCTTTGGATTGAAGATAATTTTGTGATCCTGAAAAGGACCCTTTTTAGCCTGCATGTGAATCCAACGAGCGAACAAATCGTAATGAATGTATTTTTCTTTCTTTCTTTCTTTGTTTTTAAGAGGCTTTAAACTTTGAAGTTCATTCGCCACTAGCCCAGTGGAGAGCCACAATAAAACCAGCCCAGAGGGGACTGTCGAAAGGGAAACCAAAAAACGCAAAAACACAACGCCAAAGGTTCTTTTCAGAACCACCAACATGTTCATAAAGAGTAAACAGTACACTAATCCATTTTTCAGGTAGATAGGGGTATTCACGTAGGAGAAGAAAATAAAACAATATATTTAAAATATATATTTAACAAGAGCTGTCCCCTTTGTATAGTCCTACGTCACTCCAGTTATGTCCCCAACATTACCCACCCGTCTTTTTCCTTTCCAATCGTGCTTCATTCTATTTCGCTGCTGCTCTGGTTGCCCGTTTTGGTCGGTACGATTTGAGGAGCACAAAATGGACCAATCAAAAATGGGCACATAGTGCATTTTGACAATGCTTGATATTTCACAATTATTCAATTATTTATCTCAAGAAAAATGAAATGTTATTCGTTATGATAGATGCGTAGATATATTTTCTATCAATTGATGCAAAAACCTTTGCGATCTATTGAGAAATGCTCGAGTTATAAGCGTTCCAAATCTTGTATTTTTTCCTACTTGTTCAGTGCCTAGATTTCCATTTCACCCCCTATATCTTCCGGTTAGACGTAGTCCTACGTCAATAGGTGTGAAAAGTCGAAGTAACAGTTTGTATGATGATATGGAATAGGAATTGAAATTTAAAATGAATTTATCGCAGATTGTATATTGAACCCGAGGATTGGATTATGTTGGAAGAATAGATTTATTCAGGAAAACGCAAACTAAAATGTAAGAAATATAACATGTATCAAAACAAATGAAAATATTCAAAATATATTTCAGCTTTAAAGCTGCTTGAACAGTAACGGCTGCTAAAAGACGTGTTTGAGATTTCCCTATCCGGTCCGATTCTCGGCAACAATTTTGTTTTACCGTCGCTTACTCCAAAGCCTGCTCTTGATGGTTCTTTTGAGCCGTCCGTATACCTGATTTCGTGGAGATGGTATTTTTCTGCTTTGAAATGTTTTGGCAGACCGGCTGAGCTTCCCGCGGCTCGGAATTTGTTCCCGATACCGTTCTCCAGAATGAAAATAATGACGACAGCATATTTTGTTTTCCAATGCAAATAAACTTCGCGTACTA
This sequence comes from Toxorhynchites rutilus septentrionalis, assembly GCF_029784135.1. Taxonomy (NCBI): domain Eukaryota; kingdom Metazoa; phylum Arthropoda; class Insecta; order Diptera; family Culicidae; genus Toxorhynchites; species Toxorhynchites rutilus. The sequence goes on from NC_073746.1 coordinate 131,225,343, forward strand.
CTCCATCTCCATATAATCATTGAAATACAGTGAACATGAATCAAAACAAAGACAATACTTTTGAAATCAGCCACGGCTTACAGAGACAAGGCTAGCTACTCCGGATCAGTCATTTTTTAGTGACGTCATCTGAGTCGTTGAAGTAAACAATGTGTTCTTATTTTTGATTTTTCGTGCTTTGTAAGTTTGTGCGTTGATAATATAGTTGATTATATTTAACACCATGAATAATTTGATAAAACATTTATCCACAAAGAACATAATTCTCGGTTTTTCGGGAAGCGAAAGAATCTCTTTTTTGGCCCGATAATGCCATTTTCATAATTTATACACCCGCTCACAGCGCATTGAACCATTTTCGATTTTTCATTTCAGGAACATTTACGCGTAAGTCGGAAAACAAAACACAACTGACGACTGTTTACACTGACGACTCGGATGACGTCATCAAAAAAAAATTTACTCGCTAAAGAACTAGCGTTGTCTCTGTAAGCCGTGGAAATCAGCATGCTGTCAAACCGCCAAACAAAACAATACCCGGACGATTAATGTTTTGATATTCAAAAATTATACCCGATAAAATTCAGATACTTTCGTTTGTCGGATCACAAATATTAGAAATAATGCATGAGTCGGACACGAAAGAAGCTGTTGTGAAATTGCCCGAAACGGAAAAAGGCAGTCTTCCAAGAAAACCAATGTCCTACCCATACGATTCGAGGAACGAGAAGTTACCGGTGTTCGGGGTTATTGTTAATATGAGTAAGTAATGCTTGATATAAATCCCAAGTCCAATATAAAAAAAATCTATTTCAGCGTCCAAAATCAAGTATTCAACTAAGCAATTAGTTGCTAAATTTGAAGCTAAGTTGTCCGCTTATAAATTACCACCAAAAAAACCACAGACTGCAAAAAGATTAAAAAAGCCGGGGCGTAAAGAAACACCTTATTTTCGTCGAGTTGGGCCTCACAAAGGCATCGTGATGTTCGACAACTGGGAACAGGCTAATACATTCGCGGCAACAGATGATCCTGAATATTATGCATTTATTCCACTGAGCTTCGTAGTTGTTGTGGGTGTTGCTATTGTCAAGGCAAAGTTCAACTTAAAAGATTTTAAATATGTTGATTCATATGAAGTATTGCAATGGCGTACTGAACGTCTTGCCGATAGAAAAGTGCAGGTCACACTTGCAATACGCGGTACAGAGCTACCGAGTGAGATAGTAATCAAGGGTGAATGCATTCCTATCACATTACTTGTGCGGCAACCTATTTACTGTTCCAATTGTTTACAATATGGTCATCGCTTGGTGAATTGTATGCGTAAACCACGATGCGGTGTTTGCAGCAAAACTTTGCCCTTCGAAAGACACACTGAAAAGAACTGCCCAGTTATTGCGAATGGTGATGTTCTAGAGCGTTGCATCTCGTGTCATCAGAACCATACCATCGGATTCGAAGGATGTAATGAACATATTCAACAATGTGCTCACAAGAAAAGACTCGTTAAACAACACATGGATTTTGTGTCGGTTTTGGAAAACGATATTATCCCTAGCATACGATCTACATCTGTTAATTCATCGGAAAGGTTTATGAGGGACTGAAATCAGCTCAAGTTAGAAATGATATAATTTGTTTCTGTGTTTCATGAAAATTATTTCAAATTGTATATGCTCTCGTTATCATCTATGTGTCCAATATAGAAACATGTTATGTTTTGATAGAAAAGCCGAATCGAAGTCGAGGGGACTAAACTTTTTGTGGTATTTATATTCGAACGATATCCAGAAATTTAATCAGGAGAGTTTACCCTTGAACAATTGACATTTTTTCGTTTGCCTCATTCGGTAACATATCTTTGACGACAAAGCGTAATGTTAAAAGGAATAATGTTCTTAGTTCTCAGTTCATAATAACCTCTAACACAAGCGGCATGGTAAATACATACAGGATAATCCATTTCTTGGTTTGAGAAGTTCTGGGCACTGTAATTTTTAATGTTTTCATACTGAATTCTTTTCTAATTAATATCATAACTTTCGTAGAATAATATTCCTTCTACCATTCTCCGAAGGCCTGTCCTAAACATCTGCCACAGCTGCTTGTTCAAACCGTTGAAAGTTCGAACAATCGTGCGTTTGCATACCTTGGTTACCCCATAATGCTTTCTGAAAACAACTTCGTAACAATATCACCTGCCGTCCGGTTGAACCTCTAATGCCGGATTTAGAATCATCCACAATGAGCGCGATTTTTTTCCTTCAATCGCGATTTTTACTCGTCAACCAATCAGAGCAAAGCGCGAAATCACCCATGACAGTGCGAAAAAAGATAGAGCTCTCCAAGCTTTGGCTGCGAAAATCGCGTTGTTTTGATCAAGGCGCGTAGAAGTATATCCTAAGGTGGGCCAACTTGCTAAAACCACTCTTCAGCCATCTTGGAAGTCTACTGTGTTTTGTTTGTAAACAAAACACAATACGCTTGTGCTCAAGCTCGCTCGTGATCAGTCTGTCTCTTTCACACTTCAAGGAAAAAAATCCCCTTCTGCTTTCTTCCGTACTGTTTTCATATACCGCTCCCCTAACCAACTTAGTGACGAAACGGCCTCACCTAGTACCATAGACCCGTCTTGGTTTTGATAGGAGACACTATATACATCAGACAGGTGGAACAAAATATGCTTGATGGGTGGAACGATATATCGAAAGAAATGTTCAGCTCTGTACATATGAAACGCTTCATAAAGTGAGAGCTGAATCGATCACTTATTGCAAGCGTATTGCTGCATAATCAATATTATTTTTACACATTTTTGTTAATATTTGATTGAATTTGTTAGTTTTTCAATTATTAATTATTTGGAGTTTTATACTTCCATTCACATTTCTAGCGATATGATTTTGTTCCACCAATCTAGTACGATCTTATCCATAACAAATAATGACAGTATGATTAGAGGGATGCAGGTTTGACAGACAGATTATGACAAATTATCGCGCGATATCGCTAAAGGTGGCCGTACACTGTTTGCCCGGAGGTCAAATATTTGATATTTTTTGACAGATAAGGTTTGATTTGATATTTGTACAAACACTATTTTGTTTGCCACTCTTCAATTTTCAACAGTGGTAAACAATTTCAAACACCGAACATGGAAAAAATCCGCTGAAATATTCAAGGTAACCTAACCATGTACCGACAGGTTCGAAGAACAAACTGAAAAAATATTTTAGACATCCAATAATTGAATATTTGCTTGTCGTGTTTTGTGTAGAATATATTTGATCAGTACACGTTGACCAAATTTTATCTGTCAAAAAGAGTCAAATATTTGGCTTCGGTCAAACAGTGTATGCGCACCCTAAGCATTGTAGAGCAGCATTGAAAAATATCGCGAGTGAGTATTTCGCATGCGATTAAAAGCCTGCATTGTAAAGGAAGCATAATTGGAAATAATTCTCGTGTAACTTTTGAAAAGGTCCAATGTAACATTTTCGTCAACTCGAGAAAAATTAAGTTGAAGACCCGAACATTATTCTGCGAATTGTCTTAAAAGGTATCGATCTTTATCACTACTTTTACCATTAGCAGTCAATAATAACTCTGAAAAACCAATCGTAATAGTTGTTCCGTGATTTGAGCTTAAATTTGAAGCCTCGGAGCGAAAAATGTTACATTGGACGTTTTGACTGCCCCTGTTTGCACATTGGACATATTACGTTTCACGATAAGAATTTGAAACTAACTACTGAAGAACAATCGAAACATCAGCATTTCATTCTAAAGACAGATTATTATTGTCATCACTCGTTGAATTGCACTGACGTAGATAACAACACCTGAAAGAAACAAAAACTCAAAACGACCGAAGTACGACTTCGTGTTGTTTTGATTGCTTTGTTACTTCGGACGTTTCGAGCGTCGGAGGAAAGAGGCGTCTGAAGTAACAGCCGAGTGCTTAAAATCCGAATCTGTACATTGGATATTTTTTGCATCGGCGATTAAAAGATGAAGAAGATAGATACGTGAACGATTGTTTTTGTAATGCATTCAATGATTGAAAACTAATAGCGTGCATCCATTAACTCGATTTGTTTACATTTGTTACATAGGACCTTTTCAAAAGTTACGCAAGAATTCAAAAATTTTCTCTGCACTGAGAGAAATAATTAGTAAATATAACGAATTTTTTGGTAAATACTACCAATCTATAGTCATTTTCGACCGTACTAATAAACACATATGTCAAGCACAACCATGATTCGGAAGCCCAATATCGGCTACATTTTCTCGCCGAAAATGCACGTATCAGAATTATATCCTTATTATACCTCCGTATTGCTTTATGGGAACAATGAAAATGGTTAATACGCGCTTTTCTCACCAATTTTTAGATATGACAATATCCAAGCTTACTAATGTTATCGAGTAAAATATACTAATCTCTGGTAGGGATGCGGGTTTGTTGACAATATGTACAAAAAATTTGTACATTCTACTAATTTTGCATTACCAAATGTATTTAGTAGTTTTCGACCGAGGATTTTTCTAAGGGTGGTAAAGATGGCGTTTAAATTTTGACGTAGGATTACGTCTTTCGGGAACATATTGGGGTTGGGGGAACATTGAAAATCGAAATTCCAGCACATCGTGAAAATAGTCCAATTTCAAACGCTTATTGCTCAATCATTTCTCGCGTAACTTTTGAAAAGGTCCTAAGCAACAAATGTAAACAAATCGAGTTAATGGATGCATACTATTAGTGCTCAATCATTGAATGCAATGCGAAAACAACCGTTCAAGTATCTATCCTTTTCACCTTTTTATTACCGATACAAAAAATGTCCAATGTACAGATTCGAATTTTAAGCACTCGACTATTACTTCGGACGCCACTTTCCTCTGACACTCGATACGTCCGAAGTAACAAAGCAATCAAAACAACACGAAGTCGCACTTCGGACATTTTGAGTTTTTGTTATTTTCGGGTGTTGATATCGTTTTTAGTGCAATTCAACGAGTTATAACAATAATGATCTGCTTTTACAACGAAATGCAAGTAATTGAAGCGTTGTTCAGTAGTTATATGCAAATTGTCATCGTACAACGTAATTTGTCCAATGTACGAAGCGGTCAGTCAAAACGTCCAATGTAACATTTTTCGCTCGGAGGTTTCAATATCAAATGTGATTTTAACATAACAACAGTTACGATTGGTTTTGCGGAGTTATTATTGACTGCTAGTGCTAAAAGTAGTGATAAAGATCGATTCCTTTTGAAACAATTCGCGGAACAATGTTCCGATCTTCAACTTCGTTTTTCTCGAGTTGATGTGAATGTTACATAGGACCTTTTCAAAAATTAAGCGAGATTTCATGATGGATTGATGAAATTTTTGCGTCCATCGATTTCGGCACTCCATAACAATTTTCTATATTGAAGAAAATAATATATGTCATGAAACTAACTATCGAACAATTGAAAAATCTCAACCCCTATCCTAACAGAAACACCCACTTCTGATTGGTCGAAATTGACGACATATGCGGCGAGTCCCTAACAGAGACATCAAAACCAAGCTGCCTGGGGGAAATCGACATTGCAAATACATGAATGTAGGGGGAGCTTTTGTTCCTACCGAAATGTATTCCCTAACAGAGAGATCAAAACCAAGGTGCTCAGCGGAAATCGGCATTGCAAATATATGCAAGTCGGGGGCATTTTTGTATTGCAAGTAAGGTGAGTGATACGATTAATTCTAGCAAATAAAATTTAAATATGGAACTTTAATGTTGGTTGCTTCGTGAAATTTCATACCAATGACCGCGCGTGTATTGTGAAAAATAGTATATGGTAGCAGTTGTGTTAAAAATGGCTTGATATATTAAACTATTTATTTCAATTTTCATAAATAAAAACCAAAGTGTGTTCCCGCTCGAAAACTGGTCGTTTGGTTTAAGCTGTCTGTTTTGTTGTGTTCATTTTCACACAAGGAAAGTTTATACGGCGAGAAAAATTGGAAAAGTGAAGAAATATTAGAAAAAATGATTTTCCATATGCTCTACACATAGTAATAGGTGTTGTTAGTCCAATTAAAATTCGCATTGGGTTCAATAAACTCTCAGAAAGTAAAAATTATAAATGAAAATTACCTTTTCCATTTCAAATATGTTTTCTCTATATTTAAGTAACATGTTTTTACTGATGAGAAAAATTGATAATTGTGTTCGGTGTTGGTAATTGTCTTATATTACATTGGTGAGTTTGTTTTCTTCATTTCATCCATACATATCACAGGAGGCATCTCATCTAGGATCACTGAGGGCGGCTTTCACCATATCTCGTTCCAATTCGGTATCTTTTAGCTGATACACACCATCCAACGACTGTTTATCATCCTTCTGTCATCATCACTCGGTAAATACTGGTGGAGTGGACAAACAATACTCAACAACCAAACAAAACGGCCCTTTTTAGAGTCGCCAAATCATTATCAAAAAGTTTAACGATGTAATTCTTCAAACATATCCAAAACTAACAGATAGCCTAACGAAATCCTATGTCCTGTGACTTTTTTAGAAAAATCAGAATTTTTCCCCAAATTTCCCAGTCTCAAGTATTCTTTTTACGCTGAAAAGGTTAAAAAATAATCATTTTACATTGTTTCATTCATAACACAGAAGAATTGCTTGGCATAAGTGTAGTAATTTACTTATTTTACTAGGCAAACGTTGGGTGGCAAATGTGACCTTTAAATATTGCAGTTCCTTCTCGTATCCACCGAACGGAATCCCCTGCATAATCAATTATATCAATCAACTTAATAATGATATCGGTTGCATTGCTATTATCCACAGCATGAGCTTCTGAAAAATTATTCGGAAACTAGTGCTCATAGTTCATGTATCGGGTTTTTCAATAAGAGCGCTAGAAAAGATTTTTTAAATTAAACAAAAACGGTTTTGTATATCAATGAAATTCTTTATTCATGTGAAAGTACATTTGATGCCATTATGTATGGAACTCGATTCCTTTTGCATGGCCACCACGGGCGCGCTTGCAGAAGTCCAGACGCTGAACTCAATTTTCGACGGTTTTCAAGCATAAATCGGCCGATAATGCTGCAATTTCACGTTCGATATTCGTACGAAGTTCATCAATCGTCGCTGGCGTGTTGGCATAGACCATAGACTTGACGTAGTCCTACAGGAAATAGTCTAACGGCGTCAAATCGCACGAGACGGCCAATTGACTGGGCCATTTCGTGAGATAACACGCTCACCAAACTTGGTTTTCAATAAATCGATTGTTAAATTCGCTGTGTGGCTCGTGGCGACGTCCTGTTGAAACTACATATTGTCCAAGTCCATATCCAATTTGGGCCAAAAATATTCGGTTATCATTGAGCGGTAGTGATTCCAATTCACAGTAACGTGCCGGTCTTGATCATCACCGTAACACTTTCGGTCTGACACACCGACGCGAATACAGGTGTAACTTTTTTGGACAAGAACCTTTTTCCTATTTTAGAATATTGTTCAATGAAATGTATAAATTTATGTTAGTGGCGTGGAACATCTATTGAATATAATGCATACGATCATTGCCGGACTATTCTTAGTTGATCCTTTAATTTAATCCTTTTTGTCACCGGATTGAACGCATTCATATATTATTCGTTGTTATATTGATATGTGCAAAAGAAAAATAGAAATGTTTGAATTTCGTATAGTTATACGATTATTCGCTAAATACAATGGTCATACATATACACAATTGTGAAAGAAATGCACTTGTTGAAGAATTGTAGACTGTAAACTAATAGCTAATCGGTGGCTGATGGTTATTTTTTACTGTTACAATTTCGCAGCTATTTTTTTATAATATATTGGCTGAACAATATCGATATGAAAACAAGTCGCAGGAAGTTCCTAGAAATATTTTTATATTGTCTTTTTGTGCCCCATAAAAAAGGCATTAATTTTTTGTTTACCAAGAACACAGAGACAAAGAATATTAGAAATATGAAAACTTGAAATTCCAGAGCCTTCATTATCTGGTAACTATCTAGAAGGTCGTTATGTATCCTTTTTTTTCGAAAAAAGACCCGAGAAACACGCTATGTTACTTCAAATCTGTCTGTCGGACCCTCGATAGCAAACACGTTTTTTATTGTGTTAGCTTCAAGAATTTTTAGTCCAATTCGTGTATAAATTCGTATTTCATTTAAATTATAAATGTATATAAAATATTCAACTCAATTTCAATTTTAACTTGTCGTCCTTTGTCTTCTAGTAGATGGTGTGGAATGTGTGATTATGGTGTATCGTGTATTGATCTGTCTTCTGTCAAATTCGATCCCAATTGGCGAGCTTTATTGTCACCCCTGTGGCTAATGTCAGCAACATCCCCCACCCCGTATTGCTGGTCAACTGAGCCAGCTATACAGTCATTGCCCACTTCAAGAACTACCAGTTTAGATACAGGTCTTTGAAAAATGCCATTCTTCGTTTGTATGTCAACTCTACGTACCCGCCCATCTTTTCCGGGGTAGACTTTGATCACCCGTCCCCTTGTCCAGCTATTCCTAAGCTCTTCATGAGCGGTTAAAACCAAGGCACCTATTGTCGGTGGTTCAATGTCTTTGAACCATTTGCTACGATTGGATATGCTCGGCAGATATTCCCTTATCCATCGTTTCCAAAACTGGTCAATAAGCAGTTGAACCATGTTCCAGTTGCTGCGTAACGTAGTGCGTTCGTCTGGCGTCGATTTCGGAGGCTGAATTATACCGGACGAGCTCATCAACAGGAAGTGGTTCGGCGTTAAAGATTCCTGGGATTCCGTTTCCAGAGGCATGTAGGTGAGAGGTCTGGAATTGACCATAGATTCGGCTTCGATTAACACAGTAACGAAAGACTCATCATCAGGTTTCCTGGCTGCGGATAGCGATATCATGGCTACTTTTATGGAACGAACCATGCGTTCCCATATTCCGCCCATGTGGGGGGCTGCAGGTGGGTTGAAGTTCCACTGAGTGGTTGTGTTGGTGAACGTATTGGCAAGATGTCTATTGATGTCGTTAATCTCTACTATCAGTTCCTTGCTTACTGCCTGGAAATTGGTCCCACAATCACTATAAATTTCTTGTGGCGCTCCTCTTCTTGCTATGAAACGTCGAATAGCCAGTTTGCAGGATTCAGCTGAGAGACTGTGTACCACTTCAAGATGCACCGCTCTGATGGTTAGACACGTAAACAAAGCGACCCAACGTTTAACATTGGATCTACCGCTTCGGATAAGAAATGGCCCACAGTAGTCGATACCGACGTAACTGAAAGGACGTAGGGGAAAAGGGGGGAATTTGGGCCACCTAAGCAAATCACCTAATATCTCCAAACCAATACGGTCTAAATTAAAAACGTCACATTGTACACTGAGCTATACTTGTTTTCTCTCAATCATCAATGTTTGATAATCATATTAAGCTTTAAACTATCAAATATATAGTAAAACAAAAGTGATGTTTTTTGGACATTAAATTTTGATGAGGGGTGATTTGGTCCATCTGTGGGGTGATTTGGTCCATCAGTGGGGTGATTTGGTCATAGTTGTCGATCATATGAATAATGTTAAAAATGTGTGTGTTTCATCGAAAAAACATACTTATGTTTATGTCAAGTAATTCAGGATTCTATTTCAATGAGTAACAGTGTTCTGGAATTGATACCAGGTGTCTTGGTCAGAAGCCAGACCAGAAAAATTGCATAGAATCCATGCAATTCCTTTTTCACATTTTATGGCATTACCCAAATTTTTTTTATTTCAAAATAATTTCGAAGTTATCCGTTTATAATACCATGTTCTTTATTATTATTTAACATGACTTGGCACTCTTTCATTTCATTTCACATTGATTTACAACATACATATGGGGCATGTTACGCTTTCATTCTCTGTGCATTGATTGTGATACCATACTTTACAACTAATGCACAGCATCCACCCTAATTGGGACTGACTGAATAATGCTGCGCAATACTCGCATAAAACATCCTCTGTGACATCCGAATCCATTCCCTTCCTTTTACGATTTCTCTTCGGAACAACTTTTTTCTGGACTTTACGCATAGCTTTGATCGACTTTTGAACTTCAGCTTCTAACAAACTTTTACGATGACTTGTTGCTGTCAACTCGCAAGATTTATCAGGTATTCGCTTCCTGTCATTTGATGCAATTGCTTTCGGTAGAGGAATGATGTCTGACGGGCCAACTTCGAAAGAATCATCCGCAGCATCCACAGCTTGATCAACACCGTCGAATTGGGTTTGATCGTGGGAAGATATCGTTTCAGTTTCTGGTTGATTAGTAACTTCTGCGGGTGCAAAATCGTCCACTTCGAATATTTCCCGATTGAATGGACAGATTCCTGTAGCAGAAAAACCGTTCGCAGCTATCATTTGTGTCGCTGCACGCGGAAAAGCGATTCCGACCAAACCCGCTATGTCGTATTGTGTAACTGCTTTGCCTGGAGTTTTCTTCAAAAGTAAGCCGGTAGCATCTCCGTAGAACTTTTTGAAAGGACCCATGAAGCTTACGTCCAACGGCTGCATACGATGACTGCAATGAGGTGGAAGCACGATTACTACAACGTGCATCTTTGCAGCAGTTTCACAAAAATCGAAATTCTTGCTGTGGGAAGAATGACCGTCAAGAATCAACAGAAGAGGGCGTTCCGATGTGGGTCGTGCATGTTGCACAAAATGCTTGAACCATTCCGAAAACAATTCTGTGGTCATGTATCCAGAAGGATTACAAGCAAATGTTGTACCGTGAGGAGCACCAGTTTTCAATTGATCGTTCATTCTCATGCGGGGGAAGATTATCATTGGTGGTATGTAATGTCCCGACGCAGACATACACATTACCACTGTCGTCGACTCGCCTCTTTCCGCACTTGTTATGATGCCCACACGCTTCTGGCCTTTCTTTGCAGCTATTTTTATGCTGCTGTTTGGAACCTTGCGAACCAAAAACAGAATATTAAATTCATATTAAGAAAAATAAAATAAAATAGTTTTATACTACCGTGGAAACACTCGTTTCATCAACATTATAAATTTGTGATGGTGTGTATTGCATTACATTCAATTTGCTCTCAAGAACATCGAAAAACCGTTGGACTGATGGTTTATTGAATGCTCTAGCTCTTGCTACTGATGTTCCTTCTGGCGTTCGCATTGAAATTGTTGGATGGCGCTTCATGAATCCGATGAACCAATCTCTTCCGGCTAAGCGAGTTTTTGGATTGAACGGATGAGGAAGTCTATTTTTTTCGGCTAATTCAAATGCCATTTTCCGGATATCACGTGCCGTCAAACCATATAGCCGACTTTGCAGGTTGAGAACATGGTTGAGCATCTCCTGTTCCTGCTGGGAAGAGAAAACGGTTCTGTGTGTTTCTTCGGATGCGGCCGACGAATTTTGCACAATTCTCATCAATGTTGTTCGAGGAATTGCAAACACTCTCGATGCTTTGCGCAGAGAAAATCCGTCCTTGATGGCCTGCGTTGCCTTTTCAAGTTCCCCCTCCTTCCAACGTTGTCTGTCCATCTTTTTTTTGTATTTCCGCGGCATCTGGAATCAATTAGACCAAAAAAAGCTTTAAACTTGTAGGACCAATTCACCCCACATAAACGTGACCATGTCACCCCACACATCATGCGAAAATTTAAATGCAAATTATTTCATTTGTTGTTATCAAACTTACAGTTTTTCTGCATCAAATAATTCCTCTTCTGTAGACGAACCGAAATGTAGGGTAACATGGGGTGATTTGGACATATGGGGTGATTTGGACCACCCCTTTATCTCAAAAAATACGGCTCAATTTGGATTTTTTATAACGGTATTTCCTTTTATTGTTGAACCGTACGTACCTAACGCAAAAAAACCTTGGTAAAATTTGACAGGTGGAGAGAAACGGGAAATAAACAAAACAAGCACTTTGATTGAATGAAATTAGAAGTTTTTCAATCGTGGTTTTAAGGTTTTTTCCCACTGATTATACAAACTTTTCGCGTATTGTGCAGTACATTTCGGTTCGTCTACAGAAGAGGAATTATTTGATGCAGAAAAACTGTAAGTTTGATAACAACAAATGAAATAATTTGCATTTAAATTTTCGCATGATGTGTGAATTGGTCCTACAAGTTTAAAGCTTTTTTTGGTCTAATTGATTCCAGATGCCGCGGAAATACAAAAAAAAGATGGACAGACAACGTTGGAAGGAGGGGGAACTTGAAAAGGCAACGCAGGCCATCAAGGACGGATTTTCTCTGCGCAAAGCATCGAGAGTGTTTGCAATTCCTCGAACAACATTGATGAGAATTGTGCAAAATTCGTCGGCCGCATCCGAAGAAACACACAGAACCGTTTTCTCTTCCCAGCAGGAACAGGAGATGCTCAACCATGTTCTCAACCTGCAAAGTCGGCTATATGGTTTGACGGCACGTGATATCCGGAAAATGGCATTTGAATTAGCCGAAAAAAATAGACTTCCTCATCCGTTCAATCCAAAAACTCGCTTAGCCGGAAGAGATTGGTTCATCGGATTCATGAAGCGCCATCCAACAATTTCAATGCGAACGCCAGAAGGAACATCAGTAGCAAGAGCTAGAGCATTCAATAAACCATCAGTCCAACGGTTTTTCGATGTTCTTGAGAGCAAATTGAATGTAATGCAATACACACCATCACAAATTTATAATGTTGATGAAACGAGTGTTTCCACGGTAGTATAAAACTATTTTATTTTATTTTTCTTAATATGAATTTAATATTCTGTTTTTGGTTCGCAAGGTTCCAAACAGCAGCATAAAAATAGCTGCAAAGAAAGGCCAGAAGCGTGTGGGCATCATAACAAGTGCGGAAAGAGGCGAGTCGACGACAGTGGTAATGTGTATGTCTGCGTCGGGACATTACATACCACCAATGATAATCTTCCCCCGCATGAGAATGAACGATCAATTGAAAACTGGTGCTCCTCACGGTACAACATTTGCTTGTAATCCTTCTGGATACATGACCACAGAATTGTTTTCGGAATGGTTCAAGCATTTTGTGCAACATGCACGACCCACATCGGAACGCCCTCTTCTGTTGATTCTTGACGGTCATTCTTCCCACAGCAAGAATTTCGATTTTTGTGAAACTGCTGCAAAGATGCACGTTGTAGTAATCGTGCTTCCACCTCATTGCAGTCATCGTATGCAGCCGTTGGACGTAAGCTTCATGGGTCCTTTCAAAAAGTTCTACGGAGATGCTACCGGCTTACTTTTGAAGAAAACTCCAGGCAAAGCAGTTACACAATACGACATAGCGGGTTTGGTCGGAATCGCTTTTCCGCGTGCAGCGACACAAATGATAGCTGCGAACGGTTTTTCTGCTACAGGAATCTGTCCATTCAATCGGGAAATATTCGAAGTGGACGATTTTGCACCCGCAGAAGTTACTAATCAACCAGAAACTGAAACGATATCTTCCCACGATCAAACCCAATTCGACGGTGTTGATCAAGCTGTGGATGCTGCGGATGATTCTTTCGAAGTTGGCCCGTCAGACATCATTCCTCTACCGAAAGCAATTGCATCAAATGACAGGAAGCGAATACCTGATAAATCTTGCGAGTTGACAGCAACAAGTCATCGTAAAAGTTTGTTAGAAGCTGAAGTTCAAAAGTCGATCAAAGCTATGCGTAAAGTCCAGAAAAAAGTTGTTCCGAAGAGAAATCGTAAAAGGAAGGGAATGGATTCGGATGTCACAGAGGATGTTTTATGCGAGTATTGCGCAGCATTATTCAGTCAGTCCCAATTAGGGTGGATGCTGTGCATTAGTTGTAAAGTATGGTATCACAATCAATGCACAGAGAATGAAAGCGTAACATGCCCCATATGTATGTTGTAAATCAATGTGAAATGAAATGAAAGAGTGCCAAGTCATGTTAAATAATAATAAAGAACATGGTATTATAAACGGATAACTTCGAAATTATTTTGAAATAAAAAAAATTTGGGTAATGCCATAAAATGTGAAAAAGGAATTGCATGGATTCTATGCAATTTTTCTGGTCTGGCTTCTGACCAAGACACCTGGTATCAATTCCAGAACACTGTTACTCATTGAAATAGAATCCTGAATTACTTGACATAAACATAAGTATGTTTTTTCGATGAAACACACACATTTTTAACATTATTCATATGATCGACAACTATGACCAAATCACCCCACTGATGGACCAAATCACCCCACAGATGGACCAAATCACCCCTCATCAAAATTTAATGTCCAAAAAACATCACTTTTGTTTTACTATATATTTGATAGTTTAAAGCTTAATATGATTATCAAACATTGATGATTGAGAGAAAACAAGTATAGCTCAGTGTACAATGTGACGTTTTTAATTTAGACCGTATTGGTTTGGAGATATTAGGTGATTTGCTTAGGTGGCCCAAATTCCCCCCTTTTCCCCTACTGCACAATACGCGAAAAGTTTGTATAATCAGTGGGAAAAAACCTTAAAACCACGATTGAAAAACTTCTAATTTCATTCAATCAAAGTGCTTGTTTTGTTTATTTCCCGTTTCTCTCCACCTGTCAAATTTTACCAAGGTTTTTTTGCGTTAGGTACGTACGGTTCAACAATAAAAGGAAATACCGTTATAAAAAATCCAAATTGAGCCGTATTTTTTGAGATAAAGGGGTGGTCCAAATCACCCCATATGTCCAAATCACCCCATGTTACCCTACGTATGGAGTTGAACGGGCTACAGGTAAAGGAGCCATCCTCGGAATCTTCGGCGAACTCTTGTACACACGGCACCAAACACATTCTCTCGAGACTTTGCGTACTAATGCTCTCAAATTGGATACGTAGAATGTTTGTCGGAATTCATTCACCACTGTTTCGTTGTTGCTATGACCAAGTTTTCGGTGGTAAGAATCCACTAACAACCACGTTACGATGTGTGATTTCGGTAGAATAATCGGATTTCTCGCATTGTATGATATGTAAATTGCATTGTCGATTCGACTTTCAAAACGTATGACCCCATGTTCGTCAAGAAATGGAGTGAGTTTGTATAGGACGCTGCTTTTTTCCAACGACAACCTTTTGTGCCACGGTAACTCTATGTTCTTCATCAACTTTACTAGCTCGGATGAATAGCACTCTGTTTGAACTGCTCTGAATATAGTGACTTCGGCTCTTTGTAAGTCTTCCCTAGAAATGCTTTTATTTTCTTGATTCGAAGTTATACTCTTGTTTCTGCAACATCTGATAAAATAATGCACGAATGCTGCAGTGCGTCTTAGTTTTTCGTATTTGGAAAAGCGAGAGAAATCAAAAAGAGCAGAAATCACCTCGACGTGAGGACAATGAACCGTCCGTAACTCTTCCGAAGTTTCTATATTTCTTTTCTGGGTTGGCCACAGACTCTCATCGTCATACAAAAACTCTGGGCCATTGAACCAACGGGAAGATGAATTGTAATTAGCATTAGTCCACTTTGTGGCCTCATCCGCAACATTCTTTGAGGTTGGAACCCACCGCCATTCCTCTATGCTGGACTCACTGAGAATTTCTCCTATCCTGAACGCAACATACTGGCTGTAACGACGATGATCGGAACTGATCCATGAAAGCACGGTACTGGAATCGGTCCAAAAGTACCTTTTTGTTATGGTCAGGTTTGAAGCTATTGTTTTGGCCAATCGTGTAGCGATAACGGCTGCTTGCAGCTCTAAACGCTGCAAGCGACTTTTCACAGGAGCCACCTTACTTTTAGAAGATACTAACATACATCGAATTCGTCCCCGATCGGTGATTCTGAAGTAGGCTACGCAGGCGTAAGCTGCTTCACTCGCGTCGGCAAATACGTGCAACTCTAACCTGTCATAGCTACATGGATCATACTCTGGGAAATAGCAGCGTGGTATTGTAATCGTTGCTAAATTCTCTAACAACGTCATCCATCGGCACCAGCGATTGTAGATATTGGGCGTGATTTTATCGTCCCAATCGATACCAGATTTCCAAACATCCTGAAGCATAGTTTTACCATGTATTATAAACATGGCTATCAACCCTAACGGGTCGAAAAAACTCATAACGAATCGAAGAAGCTCTCTTTTCGTTGGAACCGTTCCTGATTCTGCGAGTCTCTCAAGGTCGTCCCGAAGTATAACGGTGAATCGGAATACATCTTCTTCTGGCCACCATACCATCCCTAACACTCGTTGGCATTCATTTTCTTTCTCGATGAAAAACTCTTTAGAATCTTCGTGTGTTGCATCGCCGATGTTTCGTGTTATTTCTTCGGAGTTCGACAGCCAAGTGCGCATCTCAAACCCTGCCATTGCATGAACTGTCTTCACCTCTTTCGATACCTGCAGTGCCTCTACTACCGTGTCAAAACTGTCAAGGTAGTCATCCACATAGTGGTTTTGTTGGATGGCAGCTGATGCCCTCGGATATTTGTGTTCATATTCTTTGGCATTTATATTTTTCACGTATTGCGAACTACAAGGTGAGCATTTGGAACCGAATATGGCCACGTCCATGACGAAAATGTCCACTGGAAGTGTAGGACAATTTCTCCATAGGAACCGTTGCGAAGAGCGATCGTCTTGTTGAATTTGGATTTGGTGAAACATTTCTTTTATATCCGCTGCTACCGCTATTCTACGTTGACGAAAACGAAATAGCACTCCTAGCAGAGAGGAGAGAAGGTCTGGACCTGTCAGCATCATGCTATTGAAGGACACATTAGCAACTTTAGCAGCTGCATCCCAAACTATGCGAACTTTACCTGGTTTTTTAGAGTTTACAACAACACCAAGTGGGAGATACCAGATACGAGGATACGAGAATACGAGGCGAGGATCAACTCTCTTTGATTCGTCCTCTGTCAGCTTATGGGCGTAGCCCTTTCGTTGATAGTCTGCGATTTGACTGCGAACGATGTTATACAGATCAACGTCAGCTGCTAGTCGACGCTCCAAACAATATAGTCGACGCTCGGCCATTGGTCTGCTATCCGGAAATTCTACCACATCATATCGCCATAGTAATCCGGTTTCAAAACGACCAGTTGATGTACGCTTTGTTGTTTGCACGAGGATCTTTCGGGCACGTTGATCATCGTCGGACTCGATTATTGTTATGGATGTTGTTCCACATCCATCTAAGGAAAAGAAATTCTGCACTAATTGATGCAGGCTTTCGCTGGAATATTGTTTGCAGACGTGAACATGTTGTGCTCGGCTTATCGTACGGTTGTTATTATTTCCATACACTGACCAGCCCAGCCTAGTTTTCGCTGCTACCGGATCATCAATTCGTCCTTCCCTTACCTTCAGACTTGTGTTCAATGATGCATTGTTCAAGCCTATCAACAAACGAGGTTTAGCATTGCAGTAGTTTTGCATCGGAATCCCTTTCAAATGTGGGTATGCATTTTGCATTTTGTCAAATTCGAGCGTTTGCGATGGTAGATCTAAATCTGCTACTGTATGGACATCCTTTAAAGGAAACAGTTTACTACTCCCACGCGCGCTGATTTTAAGCTGTATGAGCTTCGAATTCATTTCTGATCGCGTCACATTACCAGTCCATTGCATACATAGTGGGACAATAGGACCAGAAAGTTCAAGCTGACGAACCAACTCATCGTCTATTAACGTTAACTCAGATCCGTCGTCTAGGAACGCGAACGTATCTATCGATGTTTTCTCTCCGTGAATAGTTACGGGTAATAATCGAAATAAAGTTGAATTTCCATGTTCTTTATGAATCGAAACTGTGCCAGAGGTTTTGGCTGGCACAACTGATTTTGATTTTACGTTCAGTTTCGTGCTATGAAGAAGCTTATGATGTCGATATTCGCAGCCGTCAATTCCACAAACATTGGATTTGCAGGGGCGTCTACCGTGTGGAATAAGGCAACGTCGACACATGTGTTTTCCCTGAACTATTTTCCAGCGAGCATTAACGTCCAACTTTCGGAATTCGAAACAATCTTTCGGTTTGTGTTCCGCTTTGTTGCATACTACGCATTCTATACGTTGCCTTGAATCGTTGACGGAGGACGTTGATGGCGTATTTGACTCCGCACTATCAAACGCATGTACGTTAACATACACCTTCTCTTTATGTCCTTTCGATTCCTTTTGACCGCTCATTCCAGTAGGCGTCACCACGCTGCTTACCGCTGCCACCAGAGATGACATGAATTCGCCAAATGTGCTTAGATCCGGTGATAAAATTTGACGCTGGTACAGTGCCCAATCCAAGCGAACGTTGGCTGGCAATTTGTCTACTAGCTCCTGCATTAACGAAAGATTTTGAAGATAACTGTTCATTCCGACTGCCTTTAAATAAGCGCATAGATTTTGCACTACAAGTCCGAAATTCACTAAACTCTCCAGCCTGTCTGCTCTTGGTGATGGTGTAGTTCTCACTTTTGTCACTAGTGTACTCGCGATAAGTTCGGGCCGCCCGTATAGTGTGTAAAGTGTTGACAGAACTTGCGACAGTGTTGAGGGATGTAATAAAAAACTCTTCACTGCCTCAAGGGTATTATAAGGCTACAACGCTGCCTTTTAGACAGCGTTGTAGCCTTATAATATTCTCAGAGTCGGAATAGCCGCACAACTGAGTCGAGTTATTATAACTTGTTATAAATATTGGCCAATCCGTTGGATCACCACTGAAATTTGGTAATTCCTTTGATGCTACGTGACGAGCAGCTAGCTGTTGTGACGTAGGGCCAGTTATAACAAAATTCGTTGATGGTGCATCCGGAGCAAATGATGCCGATACCATAGGTGATTGGTAGCTGGAAACTGTAACCGCAGAAGGGCGGTTCAGTTCAGAACGGTGATAATGAGACTCGTTATGCCGAATGTCTCGCACAGTCGTTTGATTGACAGTAGAGGACGGGTGTACATTTGTGAGTTCGATATGTGGTGTAGAGTAAGATAATGGTTGACAATTGTATGTTAACATTGGTTGACCAACATTGACATGACTATCTCTGGCATATTGAGTGTACTGACCTGTATTTTGAATTTCATATACTGGTTCATATGGGCCTACCTCTTTACGATATACTTCACCAATAATAGGTCTTGGGTTATTTGTTGGTGGGGGATGTGCAACTAAAAATGTATGTTGTTGTTCCGCTCGTGAATGAACTTCCTTCCTCTGCTGTAAAATCCCGGACCGATGGAATGTCGTTGGTAGAAGTGGCAATAGCGATGGGTGATCCCGTGCCGAAGAACGAACTTGTGATGGGTAATAATTCTGCGTTGATGAAATCATCTGTGGTTGAGGCTGCTGCTGTTGAATCTGCCCTGTCGGGTGAACTGGTGACTGCTGTTGATCCGGCATCGTCGAACCAACTGGTGGCTGGTGTTGAATCTGCACTGTCGGGTGAACTGGTGGCTTCTGTTGATTCAGCATTGTTGGGCGAACTGTTGGCTGGTGGTGAATCTGAATCGGTTGAAGAACTGGTGAATTCCGTTGAACCAAAGTCGGTTGATTTAGCTGATGTGGTTCCTTCTGTTGTTCCGATGTTATCTGCACTGGTTGCTGTGATGAATCGAGACGTACTACTTGATGCTGAGATTGTTGATTTTCGGCGTATATGAGAAGCTTCGGAGAGACATTCGTTGTAGTGGGCACACTTTCAGCAAACGTCGGGATAACGATCTGATTTACTGCGACGACCGCTTCCGAGGACGTATTTTGCTGTACGTCTAGCCACTGCTTCACTTTATTGATGCCACTCCTGCGACTGCTGAAGCTTTTCTCACTTACGTCGTCATCTATGAGACTCTGCATTACTTGGAACTTTTTTGCCAGATATTCCTCTTCCACAGTTTCCTTTTCCTTCCTCATCTTGTCTTTCAGAGCTTTCTCCTCTTCCAGCCGCTGAAGCTCTAAATTAGCCCTTGCCGCCTTAGCACTTGACGAGGATAACCTGCTGCTGCGAGAAACATTGGTAGGTGGAATCGAAACACGAGGAATACACCGCGTACAGATGAAACTGCTTCGCTGTATGGATTCATCTACTCCTGCACACGAGTAGTGATACCATTTATGGCATTTTTCACACTCTACCATATCTTCTCTTGAATCCGGATCTGTACAGGCATTACAGTTCCGCGGAGATGCTTCGAGGTTAGGTTTCGCCACATTCTTTGGAATTGCGCCCTTATTAGTTCTCTTCGAAGACATTCTCGTGTCGTGTTCTGACTGAAAACTCGTGGTTACCTGATTACGATCGGTTTACTCGAAGAATATAAAAATTCTTGAAGATTTGTTACTACAAATCTGTCTGTCGGACCCTCGATAGCAAACACGTTTTTATTGTGTTAGCTTCAAGAATTTTTAGTCCAATTCGTGTATAAATTCGTATTTCATTTAAATTATAAATGTATATAAAATATTCAACTCAATTTCAATTTTAACTCGTCGTCCTTTGTCTTCTAGTAGATGGTGTGGAATGTGTGATTATGGTGTATCGTGTATTGATCTGTCTTCTGTCAAATTCGATCCCAATTGGCGAGCTTTATTGTCACCCCTGTGGCTAATGTCAGCAACACGCTACAAATGCATGAAATGTACGAAATATGTTTGTCTCGAACATGCAGTCATGGTGTTCTGATTTTCACACCAATGAAACCACAATCGATAAATACGTTTTTATGTTATATTCCAGCTCTTTATACTTTCATGAATTATATTAAGTTGCATCATTTTAACTAATAATAGGAAAAAAGTCGAATTTCGTTATTTGTGTTGGAGTATCAAAATTACTCTGTTTTGAGGAGGCTGAATTAGGCTGAAGAAAGACGAAGAAAATATATTGTAGCTTTGTGTAAATTTTTCAATATGATTCACTGTGAAGTCTCGCGTAGTTTTTGGAAAGAGCCAATTTAACATTTTCGTCAACTCGAGAAAAACGGAGTTGAAGACCCGAACATTATTCCGTAAATTGTCTTAAAAGGTATGTATCATTATCACTATTTTCACCACTAGCAGTCAATAATAACTCTGAAAAACCAATCGTAACTATTGTTCCGTGATTTGAGCTTAAATTTGAAGCCTCGGAGCGAAAAATGTTACATTGGACATTTTGACTGCCGCGTTTGCACATTGGACATATTACGTTGCACGATAAGAATTTGAAACTAACTACTAAACAACGATCCAGATATCAACATTTTGTTCTAAAGACAGATTATTATTGTCATCACTCGTTGAATTGCACTAAAATCGATAACAACACCCGAAAGAAACAAAAACTCAAAACGACCGAAGTACTTCGGACTTTTCGAGCATCGGAGGAAAGTGGCGTCCGAAGTAACAGCCGAGTGCTTAAAATCCTAATCTGTACATTGGATATTTTTTGTATCGGCGATAAAAAGATGAAGAAGATAGATACGTGAACGATTATTTTTGTAATGTATTCAATTATTGAAAACTAATAGCGTGCATCCATTAACTCGATTTGTTCACATTTGTTACATAGGACCTTTTCAAAAGTAAGGCGAGAAATGATCGTACTATTTCACCGAGATGAAGAATAGAAGGTGGGAAGATCCACGGGTTTTGGTTGTGTTGAACTTTGATTGTGTTAGTAGCCAGGAAGATAGGCAGTTCACATATCAGGCATACCAGTCAGTTACTGAAATGGTACAAAATTGAATGTGTCAACGAATAACGTTGAAGGAGGATATACAGAAGATAATTGCAGATTTCCAAATCATATTTTTCGCATGATGAAAAAAAAACAATCACGAACTGGAATGTTTATTATCACGAACTGGAATGTTTATTTTTTTTTGATTTCAGAAATAGTATTCTAATGTCTACTATGTTTGGATTTTAGAACAACTTCATGGAAGTTTGACTTTTGTCAGCAATTTTATTTACTTTTTTCACAGTTAGGGTGCTGAAAACCAAGGCGCTTGTATAAATGTATAACAGGTGAAGCAACATCATCACTTCAATAAGAAGGGGATTACGGTTTGTGGAGCGGAGGTTGTTTGTTTTGTTATTGCTAGGATACGCCATTTTTGCATTTACACATGCGAGAGTAGTGGATGAACCGGATAAGAATGAAATTTTACAAAATCATCCCTTCTTTCACATAAATTCGCGAAAGCCGAACATAGTTGGCATCGTTCCAATAAGCGTCGTAGCACTTTGTAGAGAGCCGCCGGCAGAGTTCTGTTGCTGTTTGTAAACAATACCGACAGCAATTTCAATATGGCTGAAAGTGCATTTCATATGATTGTTTCACCTGGTATATATAGAGGCGCCTTGCTGAAAAACTTCAGTCGTCTAAAACTAAGACGCAAACGGAAAACTTTTCGTCTCAATTTAAGTCATACGGAGTCAATTAAGTTTATTTTTCAAGTTCATTTTACATGAAAAAACATGCAACCTTTTTTTCCCATGCACTGTCAAATGTTTATCCTTCAAAGGAGCAAAAGATTGTGTGACTATGACTTCGTTCGTTTACGTTTTTGGTCGACGTAATGAGAATTAAAATTGAAATGAAATTGAGTGTAGAACACTTCAACAATACTGAAATTTCAGTTTCTGTTAAAATGTCGGGCCATTATGATTTTGAACGCTAGCATTGAATTAGGAAAAAAACTAATTCCATCTGCTTATTTTTTCCGAATTATAAGAAAAGTAACATACATAAACAAAATCTGTGTTGTCACAGATTTAAAAATCTTCCCACCTCTCATTTTCCATCTCGCTATTTCACCACCTGTTCAAGTTCACATTCACGAGAGATCTAAACCAGGCTTTACATTAAAAAAGGAGTTCTGACTCTCATTTAACCATTTGGCTATACATTTCTAAATATTTTCCCAAAATAGCGAGAAAATGTGTTACTTTATTCCATAGAATACATATTCGGTACGGGAAAATATATTTCCATTCATAATTTTTATTTAAAGTGTGTTTATTCCATGCTGAAAACCAACAAGAAGTCAGTGCCGTCAAGACGAATTTATTCTTATCAAGACGGGTCTATGGTACTAGGTGAGGCCGTTTCGTCACTAAGTTGGTTAGGGGAGCGGTATATGAAAACAGTACGGAAGAAAGCAGAAGGGGAATTATTTGCTTGAAGCGTGAAAGAGACAGACTGATCAGGAGCGAGCTTCGGCACTAGCGTATTGTGTTTTGTTTACAAGCAAAACACAGTAGACTTCCAAGATGGCTGAAGAGTGGTTTTAGCAAGTTGACCCACCTCAGGATATACTTCTAGGCGCCTTGATTTTTATAATTGATCCGCATTAAGTGCGATTCACATACAACATACACGTCACGTTCACGTCCCGTCACGTCACGATACGTCAATGATTCTACCATGCAATTCTCATGAAAACATTCACATACACCAGCAACGTAACGTCCCGTCAGCATACGTTCAACCAAGGCGCGTAGAAGTATATCCTAAGGTGGGCCAACTTGCTAAAACCACTCTTCAGCCATCTTGGAAATCTACTGTGTTTTGTTTGTAAACAAAACACAATACGCTAGTGCCGAAGCTCGCTCCTGATCAGTCTGTCTCTTTCACGCTTCAAGGAAATAATTCCCCTTCTGCTTTCTTCCGTACTGTTTTCATATACCGCTCCCCTAACCAACTTAGTGACGAAACGGCCTCACCTAGTACCATAGACCCGTCTTGCGTTCAACGAAAACGACCGGCAGGATTTGTTGAAAAGAATAATTGACGGAGACGGACGGCTCGTTTGGTTTTTGTCTGGGCTTTGTGTCTCGGCTTTTGTTTTGATTTGGTTGCACAGTAATTTACATCTACATCGACATTAAGCTAATTGAACAGATCTGTGATGCAACACGTTTCATTAGACATTTTTACCTCTAGTTGGACATTTTTGTAAACATTGAGTTCGGGGCCCAAATTATGGCCCCACATTGAAAGTTGCCACCAGTCGCAAATGTCCAATTACTGGTCGAAACTGACTCCAATGCGACACTGAGTTGTGCCTCAGCATATCGCTTTATAAGTAACTTACTGTGCTTTTTATGCCAACATATCTCTTTGGAGCTAAGTCATTCGGAGTGAAAATCATTCGCGACTAGTTGAAAGAATTATTCTATTTATTATTATTGTTGCATAAGGGTCGGACTACGGGGTTTAAGCATTTAAATAATTGAATTCAATGATTCTCATTGAATTTTTCTAAATTTAGAACTGATTCTAGGCATGCTGATTTGAAAGAGGGCATTGCAATTTAAAATTGTTGTAGGTGGCGACACCATGAATAAAATTAAATAAATCATTCGTTTGGCATTTGACGTGACGGTGCTGGTGGAAGCATTGACTGCATGTGTGAATTGGTGGAGACGTTGACGGAACGTAGACGTTCTTCTCCGTAACGTGCTATGTGAATCGCACATTAAACGCTCGGGTTTCGTCAGACCGACGTATTTTTAAGTATGCGTTACCTTACTCGAACAGCAAGCATCGATTTGACTGATGCCAGATGCCTGATTTAACTTTTGTTTGCGTTACATGTACCAGCTCTGTGAAATTGTTTTTATCGAGAAAGTTGTGATTATTTGGATCCTGCTGAAGTATCCGTTTTTGAATTGCTTCCGGAACCATGTCTAATTTACAGCGTGCGATGATGAAGTCCCAGTTACCACCGATGTGTCCTAATCCCAAGTTTCCGAAGCCCTCGTATGTCAATTGCATTAGATTGTCTTCCCGTATAAACAGAGGTAATGTTTTGAATTTCTGACCTTAGTGACCGTGGATTCCGTCGCCAGAATGACTACAACCCTATAATGTGGAACGAGTATTTTGGTGAAATGCGCGATATCGAAACGAAGCAAGGCAAGTTTCGTGTGTACATGTCAAATGCGTCGGATTCTACCGGACCACTTCTGGTACTACTTCACGGAGGAGGGTTTTCCGCACTTTCTTGGGCCCACTTTACCGTGAGTGAATATAATTTTGATCTAATTTAATCGGCAAATGAATGTGTATTTTAACTTGATTGTATATAAAATTATGGTATTTTAGGTGGAGATCACAAAGATTATTCATTGTCAGTGTTTAGCTATTGATATTAGAGGACATGGTGATACCTATACCGAGAATGAGGACGACCTGTCTGCAGAGACCTTAGCACAGTAAGTATATTGGCGTGAAGCCGATATAACTACAGTATATATCTATATAATACACAACACTTTAATTGTTGAATGCTACATATATTTATGTTGGATATATTAGTTGAAGTGTAATAGCAACCCATCAACAAGTAATTGTGAATGATTGAACATTATTCATTCTTTTGTTAAGTTTTACACAGAATACTTGCAAAAATAAGAAGAAATATGAATGTATAACTGCTGACTATAACAGTGGTGTAATTGTTCATGTTGAAGCCTACAGTAAATTTGTTCTTCAATACCTTTAGAGACGTTGGTGACATTCTGCAAATAATGTATGGCGAACGTTCTCCTCCAGTGATTCTGATCGGTCACTCAATGGGAGGAGCCATTTGTGTTCATGTTGCTAACTTGAACATCGTGGATGCCCTCATCGGTATCGTTGTAATTGACGTGGTAGAAGGAACAGCGTTGGAAGCATTGGCCAGCATGCAAAGTTTTTTACGTTCTCGACCGAAAACGTTTAAAAGCATCCAGCATGCCATCGAATGGAGTGTTCGGAGCGGACAAATTCGAAACATTGAATCGGCACGTATTTCAATGCCAGGACAGATAATAAAGTAGGTATCCAAAAGAGTTGTCCGTTGATCAATTCTACTTTAACTGACGTAATCTGTTTTGCAGTAGTGAAACAGGCAAGCTGTCAACAAATGAACTGCCACTGCCAGAAGAACCCACAGAGGAAAGATTCCGATTCAGTAATCCGAACGCTATCGCTGAGGATGCCGAGCTGCAATCTCCCGCTGTTCCCACAACTCTTCCGACGCCATCGAGTAGCATTAAAAAGTACACTTGGCGTATTGATTTATCGAAATCGGAGAAGTATTGGGAAGGTTGGTTCCAAGGGCTCAGTCAGAAGTTTCTTGACGTAAGAGTTCCTAAACTATTACTTCTGGCTGGAATCGACAATTTGGATCGTGCCCTCACGGTCGGTCAGATGCAGGGTAAGTGAAATCTATATGTTCACACAAAAACTAGCTAAAATGTTCGATGTTTCAGGCAAATTTCAACTACAGGTTCTCGCACGCTGTGGCCATGCAGTGCACGAAGATCGTCCGCACGAAGTGGCAGAGGTGATCGGGACGTACTTACTAAGAAATAAATTTGCCGAACCTGCTGGTCAATTCTCGATGCATATGCCAGCGTGTTGAATCTCTGTCCGACAATGAACGCAACGAACTGATCGGCTGTTCCGTTCCGAATGGAGGGCGCTTCGGGAAATGGCTATTTTGCTCTGATGTAATACAGGTCGGACTCGATTATGTATAGGCGACCATTTTTTTTCAACAATTATTTTCAAATCCTATACTTAATCGAATCTCAAGAAAACAATTCTTTCATTAATGTATGAATGTCAAACATTAATAGAAAAATAGCTTTTTTGTGAATATGTATTGGATTCGAAAATTAAAGTTGAAAGTGAAATTGCGATTATATTTATATAATCGAGTCCGACCTGTATTGAGATTGCCATTTCCATGAGCGATTTTCAGCTGATAGTTGTCATATAAATGTAAAGAAACTTATTTATTTGCAAACAATGTAAAAATAAATGATTCATCATTCAACTATCTCATATTGAAAAACATATTTTTGAATTATTGTCTGATTTTTGCGATGGAAGTAGCATCGAAGTTCACCACATAATTGTTGATTGATAGAATGAGGTACATCATTTGTCCCGATGTGTGACTTCTTATAAATTCTATTCAGAAGTCTCTAGAAAAATAATAAATTATTCATTAGCAAAATATCTTAGCACAGTCCAATGATTTTCCATAGAAACGATTTTTTTCCAATTGAGCCTTCTCTGACCAACCGAGAACGCATGTCAGGAACTATGTTCAAATGAAAATGGCAAATAATTATTCTCCGAATGAACCCGAAGTCATGGGCATTTATTTTCGATTTATTTTAGTTGCCTTCAATGCTTCTGAAAAAACACCATGTATCAGGTTGTTCTAAAAGTTCTTTCCCTCGAACGACAATCGATTCCTAAGTGTTTGAAACAACGCTGAATAGCATTCTCATCGCCATCTTAATGCCAACCCAAGGGGGGAGTAAGAGCCCTCGCAGACTGCGGACTTTCGTTGGCCAATAGATTAGTCTGATGCGCACACTATACCGATTCAGTACCGGCCGATAAAAAAGTTCGATAGGCTTCCCGATTGCATTCAAACTAACCTGTCCGCCAGCTATCGGTCGTCCGTTAACCCCTTCCCTTACGATTTGATTCTCAAAAGAGCGGACCAAATGCAAATGCTTCGATGGGTCACGCATCGAGTAATTTCACTACTCTGCTGAGTGTCTTAGTGCCTTGTAATAGAAAGCGCACCCCGAGAATGACTCGATATTGTACGTTTTGGCACAATCATTTCATATCGAGTGAGACTCGATATTGTACGTGAAAGGGTTAAATCTAGAGATGGGCAAACCGTTCACGAACGGTACGAAAGAACTAGTTCGCTGAAAAGAGTGAACGAGCGGTCGTTCTTTTTCAAAGAACGGTAGTTCTCCCCACGAACTGCGAGCGAACGGTTTGTGAACGAATGGAACGAACTGATTCCGTAAAAACGGTTTGCGAGTGAACTGTTTGTGAACGAACTGATTTCGTAAGAACGGTTTGCGAGTGAACTGTTTGAGAGTGAACTTTTGGAGAGTGAACTGTTTGTGAACGAACTGTTTGCGAGTGAACTGTATGGCAAAGAACTGATTGAGAGTGAACTGTTTGGGAACGAACTGTTTGAGAACGAAGTGTTTGCGGCCGAACTGTTTGCGAACAAACTAGTGCAGCTGAACTGATTTGCGCTGGACGGAATGGATAAATATAACGAGAACGCTTGTAAGGAAAATAAAACGATTTGTCATTTATGAGCAAAATGCATGTAACTCATGGTTTATTTTGTTAATGTATACTCAATTTTGGGTTGAAAATTAAATTAGATTTTCGTAGTTTTAAAAGCAAAACTATATATTTTCAATTTCATGTATTTTTTCAATTCCGCGTAACAATCATATACTTTCTGATTATCCGGAAAAATCTGGGGGAAGCTGGGGCGATTCATGGATTAGGTAAACATAAAATATTATAGTGAGGGCATGTTGAGAAAAAAGTTTTTTCGTTGCTTTCAATTCATTGTTTGGCCTATTGCGTGTACGTGTTATCGTGATTGTTTGTATAATTGATTGTTAGTGAAAATTGCTGCTGATTTTTTTGCCTGAATGAAAATTATAAAATATGATCTTACATGGAACCTGTGTGTTGTCCAAAAAGAGAATTTGAAAAATTGCATATTATTACATAAACATTATTACATAAACTTTTGTCGATCGATAAACATATTTTCACATACAGTTTGCGACTTTTAAAGAAGCAGCTTATCTTTCTCCACTAAATTTCAAAAATATAAATCCCATACGTACACTGTCCAATCCAACGATATCAATTAATAGCTGTCTATTGATGTTGGGTTCCTGCTAACATTCTATGTTGTTATTAATACCGCTGAACGAATGAGCGAAAGAACGGTTCAAAAGAACTGATTCACTTAGATGAACGGTTAATGAGTGAACCGTTCATCAAAGTGAACTGTTTTGCCCATCTCTAGTTAAATCAGTACTGGTTAGCATCGTCCTCCGCACACACGACGATTGTTTATCGGTCGATTGTTCAATTTGCTCTCAATTCGCTCTCTCTTCTCTCTCAATTTTGGCATCCGACATAGGTGCCGTGCGAATCACTGAGAAAGGGATGCACCCAATGCTCTCGGAATCTCTTTTTTATATTCCTCCACCGTTCTCTTCTCCGTCGTCAAACACAAATTAAATACAGTCTTTAGAGAATATTCGACCGACAGTTGGCTAGTGTGTGTACTCTCGACCAACCCGACTGTTTGGTTGGCTCGGTGTGCCCAGCGTTGCCAATGTTCCAGTTTAAACTGGATTCTTCCAGTTTTTTTTTCTCGATCCAGTCATCCAGTTTTTTTTTTTTTTTAATTCGTTTATTTTTACAGGCTCAGTTACTTAAGTTTAAAGGAGCCGAATTCTTAAATATATTTTTAAAACTATATATATATATAGAAACAATTTTCTTACATCTATGGTTAGTAAGGTGGAAAACCGATTACTCGCGGTGTACTCGAGTTTAGAAGGGTGACATATTTTTAGGAGAAGGATGGGATATAAGGAAATTGTAACAATGTTGATGAGCACTCAATTCTTAAATCTATTCGTATATCTATAGTTTATTTACATTTCAACTTATTCTACTATTTATAGCAAGGGGACGAATTACCCGCAAAGGAAGGAAAGGAGGGTATAAGGATGTAGGGACAATCACACACGAAGATCTATAGCTTTAAGGAAAACATATATATGGGACATGTAATCAAGGTCTCCCTGCTCCCGTGGCCGAGTGGTTAGCGTCAAACCTAACATGCCGGGGGTTCGGGTTCGATTCCCGTTCTGGTCGGGGAAATTTTTCTTCAAAGAAATTTCCTCTGACTTGCACTGTGGTCACGCGTATTCTAGAGCTTGCCACTCAGAATGCATTCAAGGCGTGTTATTTGGCATAGAAATCTCAACTAAGTACTAATGAAAATGACGCAAGTAATGCTACGTTGAGACGGCGGAGTTCCTCTAGGAACGTTAGTGCCATATAAGAAGAAGAAGAAGAATCAAGGTCTAACCGAGCCAACACATCTCTCACCGGCACATTGGGCTGTCTTCCTCGGGCCCGAAGGGAGTTTTCTAAATTCGATCTGGCGACCAGATACACCTCGCACGACCAAACAATGTGCTCGATGTCGTGATAACCTTGGCCACAAACGCAGAGATTGCTGCTGGCAAGATTGAAACGAAAGAGTAGTGCATCTAACGAACAGTGATTGGACATGAGTCGGGAGAAGGTGCGGATAAAGTCCCGACTCAAGTATAGACTTTTGAACCACGGTTTGAGGCTAACCTTAGGGATAATCGAGTGAAACCACCGGCCCAATTCATCTTCATTCCACTTGCGTTGCCAGTTAGCGATGGTATTTTTGCGAACTAAAGAATAAAATTCATTGAAAGCGATTTGACGCTGATAAATATCGCCTTCAATTGCACCTACCTTTGCCAATGAGTCAGCCCTCTCATTACCCGGAATTGAGCAATGTGAAGGGACCCAGACAAAGGTAATGACATAACAGCGTCTGGATAAAGCACTCAAAATTTCTCGTATTCTCTCAAGGAAGTACGGCGAGTGCTTTTCCGGCCTCACTGAACGGATAGCTTCGACAGAGCTAAGACTATCCGTTACAATGTAATAGTGTTCAATAGGTCGTGAGGCGACGCTGTCCAGCGCCCAGTATATCGCTGCCAATTCAGCAATATATACCGAGCAAGGATTCTGAAGACTGTGTGAGGTGCTAAAAAATACGTTGAACACTCCAAATCCTGTGGACTCATTCATAGAGGACCCATCAGTAAAGTATATATTATCACAATTGATACGCCCATACTTTGCATTGAAGATTGTAGGAACAAACCCCAATCTAAGATAATCTGGATTTTCATGGATTTTCTCCTTCATGAACAGATCGAAATGTACAGAGGAATTGATGTAGTCAGGAAAACAAACACGGTTGGGAATATACGAAGAAGGAACAACCTGCATAGAGGTGAATTCATGATATGAATTCATGAATCCAGAATGAAAATTTAGCTCGCAATTGCTCAAAATTTCCGATCACCAATGGATTCATAACCTTACACCGGATGAGGAACCGAAGAGATAATAAATTGAAGCGATCTTTTAGTGGGAGTAAGCCTGCCAAAACTCATGCCAAGGCCAAGGCTCATGGTATGCGTTGAGGGCATACATCCCAACGCAATACGGAAACAAAAATACTGAATTCGCTCGAGTTTAATGAGGTGTGTTTTTGGCAGCTGATTGAAAACAGAAATTGCCATACTCCATCACTGAGAGAATAGTTGTTCGATACAACATAATAAGATCTTCGGGATGGGCTCCCCACCAGGTGCCGGTAATTGTACGGAGAAAGTTTATTCTTTGTTGACATTTTTTACTCAGATACCTAATATGGGCCCCCCAAGTACATTTGGAGTCGAACCAGACCCCAAGATACTTGAATGACATAGCATGAGTGATCGGTTTACCCAAAAGTTGAAGCTTTGGTTTTGCTGGTCTATGCTTCCTAGAAAAAACAACCATCTCTGTTTTCTCCGTGGAGAATTCGATCCCTAGCCCAATGGCCCAGGTTGAAAAATTGTTCAAAGTATCTTGTAAGGGTCCTTGCAGGTCGGATTCGTTTGATCCTACGACAGACACCACTCCATCATCTGCAAGTTGTCTTAGGCTGCAATTTTGTGTAAGGCAATTGTCGATGTCGCTTACATAGAAGTTGTACAAAAGGGGGCTTAAACATGAGCCCTGGGGGAGTCCCATGTAAGAGACCCGACTTACTGCCGAATCTCCGTGAGAAAAGTTCAAATGTTTCTCACAAAGCAAGTTATATAACATATTATTCAATAGAGGCGGCAGACCCCGAGAGTGTAATTTGTCTGACAAAACCTCTATTGAAACAGAATCAAAGGCCCCCTTTATGTCCAAGAATACTGAAGCCATTTGTTTTTTTTCGGCGTAAGCCATTTGAATTTCTGAAGAAAGCAACGCAAGACAATCATTCGTCCCCTTGCCCCTGCGGAACCCATATTGTGTATCTGAGAGTAGGCCATTCGTTTCAACCCATCGATCAAGGCGAAACAAGATCATTTTCTCCAACAATTTCCGTATACAAGACAGCATTGCTATTGGGCGGTACGAATTGAAGTCGGACGCGGGTTTTCCGGGCTTTTGAATAGCTATAACTCGTACTTGTCTCCAATCATCTGGAACAATATTATGCTCCAGAAACCGATTGAATAAGTTCAACAAGCGATGTTTCGCCACATCAGGGAGATTTTTCAGCAAGTTGAACTTAATTCTATCCGATCCCGGAGCACAATTGTTACATGAAAGGAGAGTAAGAGAGAATCTCGGAATCAAGATCGCACCTATCTTGTGGTATATCTCGAACAATTTTTTGCACAGGAGCGGAATCAGGACAAACCTTCCGTGCAAAATTCAAAATCCATCGATGTGAATATTCTTCGCTTTCATTCGTTGAAGAGCGATTTCTCATGTTTCGAGTCACTTTCCATAATTTTTTCATTGACGTTTCTCGTGACAAACCTCCCACGAAATTTCGGCAATAAGCACGTTTTTTCCCTTTGATCAAGTTTTTAAATTGATTTTCAAGGTCCAAATACGTCAGGGGTTCCTGAAAAGCTTTAAATGCATTCGATTTTTCTACATAAAGCTTGGAACATATGCTATCCCACCATAGATTGGGAGGCAGTCATCCAGTTGAACCCTAAAATCTTCCAGTTTTTTGGAATATTGTCCAGTTTTATCCAGTTTTTCATATGTGTGCCCTAGTTTGATCCATTTTATGTAAAATAAATTTACAATGATAAATATTATCTGTCTCTCACTCTTCCTATCCCTTATGTAATTTTATTTTCTTACATTTATCATTCGACCTTCGATCGATCTTTTTTTTCTGCGACAGGCGAGGTTGTATTTCGGTTCTTTCCATTTTGTTCAATCAGTCGGTGTTTTACCAATCAATTTTATCAATTTATATAAATATCGGATATTCCAACTCATTCTGAAGTTCAGACCAATTGATCTACCATTCCATTCGCGACTGGTACAATGTTCATAGAAAGAAAACTTACCCAAAATACTTCATGGTGTCCGCGTGCTATGCAGGCTCTGAGTTTATATAAACATCAGATGTTATAGATCCTCCAAAACATTCTCAAAACAGCTCAGAAGGTCTTAGAGTAAATGGTCTCCATTGACTTTAATTGATATGAATATAAAACCCAAGTAACCTTGCTTCCGTTTACAACAAATGGATATTTCTCATAGTCACTCAAAGGAATTTCAGTTCTTAATATAATTAATTTAATTAATGCAAACAAACTCCCCTAAATAGCTAATGCGTACAATGCATAATGCATAAATGAATGTGAACCATAGTGTATATTTTGCAAGAAAGCATACTGTGCATATTTTTTCAAAAGTACTTTCTCGAGCTAGAGGAAATATAAAAGGATCCCTCATCTTGATATTGATACCAAAATTTGGTTTGTACAAGTTTAATATGTGATGTAAATGAGCAATGAATAATACCAAAAAAAAAAAATGAGAGAAATAGCTTCTCAATACCAAAATTTGATAATTTCAATACCAAAGTAATAATTGAGCAACGTTGTTTGTGGTTATTTGAGTACTGAAATAACATTATGAGAAGTTGTTTATGGTATTTGTTTTTGTATTTTACCTCGAATCTCATGCTGATCCGTGCCTTTTTGAGGTATCGAACTATACGCAGTTTTGCTACGCTCTTCTATCAGCGATTTTATGGATTTTATGAAGCGATAAAAACGAAACTCTTCAAGTTTTTCCCAAATAAAACCATCCCTCAAATATTGTTTCACCGTAATCACAGTTACAGTTTTATGAACTACATACAGGGCGGGCCATTTAAAGTGGAAGGATTTGTTTTTTCAATAGCAAAGTAAAGAAGTGGAATTTTAAATTTTTTTTTTTGAAATTCATTTATTTTGTTCCAAGGAGATTTGTTCTAACTACTTTTTGATTATGATATCTCGTAAATGACCGCCTCTGGCCTTGACCGCAAAATGTGCCCTTTTTTCGGCATTTTCCATCACTTTGCCTAATGTTTCGGCCGATATGGCAGCAATTTCTTCTCGGATATTGTCTTTCAGCGCAGCCAGGGTCCTTGGTTTACCAGTGTATACCTTGGATTTTAAATATCCCCATAAAAAAAAGTCAGGAGGCGTCAAATCAGGTGATCTCGGTGGCCAGTCATAATCGCCGTTTTTCGATATTAATATTCCGGGGAACATTTCGCGCAATAATTTGGTCGTGGCAGCCGCTGTATGGCATGTAGCGCCGTCCTGTTGAATTTTATACGGAAACATTTTCAAATCAACACGAATTATGCGTCGGAGAGTGGTTCGAGCGATGCCTAACTCTTGCGAACGATGGCGACCTGATGTCGATGGAGTCTCTGCAACACTGGCTCGAACGGCATCAATATTCTCGTCGAAACGTCTTGGTCGTTGTCTGGACAGATGACTGGCATTACCAACACTACCAGACGATATAAATTTGGCATATAATCGACGTATAGTGTTGTCTCCAGGCGATGTTTTAACTTTATTTTTATTTTTCCACGCACGTTTAGTTAACACAATTGAGAAGTTATTTTGAATGTACAGCTGAACAATTTCAGCGCGTTGTTTAGGTGTGTATTGTTCCTTGGTTAAAATTGTACTGAAATGACGCTTCCAACGCGGTATGACATTTGTTAATCTGACATCTCTGTCAAAAGTTATGTGGTTGCCAGATGCTTCCACTTTAAATGGCCCACCCTGTATAAACATTACACGAAGCATAAAAAAATTCTATTTCTCAAGCATTGAAATGGGTAAATAAAATCAATTTAGATAAATCAAAGCGGGTCTTCTTAAAATAAAAAGGTTTTACAGGATCCAGTTTTTTTAATAGCAATCTTCCAGTTTTTTCAAAAAAATTATTGGCAACCCTGGGTGTGCCCAACCCGACCAAACTATCGGCTGAAAAAAAGTCTGCAGTGTGCGAGGGCTCTAAAGGAAATCGGGGTTTTCGAAAAAAAAATGTCGATGCCAAATGTCTTGAAATTGCATGAAACGTCGAGATCTAGTGTCATCTCGATTTTTTTTCGTCAAAAATCGGCACTCTGGGGCTTTTTATTCGGAGTACGAAACGAAAAGTATGGTTGCCAATGAAAATAGTTATCTCGATTTTTCATTCGGAACTTGCTACGAAATGTTGATTTGGACGATAATATACATTATGTGAAATATTAGCTCAATCGATCTTCATTTACTGATGTCGCAGACGATAAAATTTGAGATTTTTTTGGAAAACGAAAAATCACCGAAAATCACGGTTTTCAAAAAAAAAAAATTGATGCCAAATGTCTCGAAATTGCATGACACGTCGAGATTTACAGTTATCTTAAAAAAATTTTTTTGTCAAAAATCGAATCAGAAATCGTTTTTTCAGGCGAAAAAACGACCAAATGCCAAAAAAACATTTTTTTCTATAAAAAAAATCGAAATAACTGTAATACTGTAATATTGACTATTGTGTATTTTTAGGCGTTATTGGTATTCATTTAAAGAAAAGGAATGAACTCCAGAAAATATTTTTTTCTTTAACTCCATTAAGTTCTAATAGTCATTTTATTCAGCCATTTCATTGATTTTCGGTCTGTCAGACCTACGCCCGAGTATAGGCAAGTTAAAAAACAAACATAAAATCTTCAATTCAGGCGTGGAAATTTGATACCAGGCGTGATATTTGGTATGGCCAGCTTGGCGTAAAGCACTACCTGCGAGCGACGAGGCGAGATTTCTGGTCACTGTAGACGGAATGCTCTCCCAGATCTCCAGTTCCGCTTTTATTCCCTGGATTTTTATCCTTTAGACCACTGGTGTTCATCCTTTTTTTCAGAGGGGTCACAAACACATGTTAGACATGGCATCGCCGGCCGCATAATAAAAATAAATGTACTACGAAAATACAACCGGCGAGAAACAAACATTATAAAAATTCAAGAATGAAACGGTTCAGTACAAAGAGAGAGAGAGAGAGAGACATTATTCCTCAACATCACAACTTTCATAACTTTCTGAAAATAAAAATGCTGTTAGTCCATTTGATGTTTGCGTTAGCGAAATTGATCTTTGTTCGAAACTGGAAATGGATTTTAATGTGATGAAACGCACTCGTATATCTTCTTCTATCTATACCAAAAAAAGGATCGCCGGATGTGTTGATAAGAGCAGAACTCGAGGAAGCAATTGTCGGATTTAGAGGTGTCTTTATTCTATCATATTTTCATTTGGTTGCACTGACACACAGTGGTCCCTCAGAAATTCTAGGGGGCTGTCCACATACCACTTGGACAGAAAAAGTACGCTTTTAGACTACCCCCTCCTCCTCCGTGAACAAGCGTGGACATTAACTATACCCCTCCCCTGTTGTCCACGTGGACATTCTTCCATACATTGTAATTGCAAAAAAAGGAAACAATTGCATTGTGCCTATATTCAATTTTAAATTACTCTTATTTTATATTTGGTGTTTTTTAATGATAAAAACAATTCAAGAGAAAAACATGTTTTTTTTGTGAACAAATGAATATAAAAATAAAAAAAAATGATTTCTTTCGTCTCCGCAAATCACATATTCAAAAAATGAAGTAGGCAACAGTTCGAAAGCTTTTTAACTGTACTTCATCCAGCTACAGTATCTCAAATTAACTGTTGTTGTCAGCGCAATACAAAACATTTCCCGTCATCGTTTGGAGAATTTACAGAGGACGCGTTCCATTCCATAAATCGACTAAGACTACATCGGCGCTTTGAAAATATGTGTTATTAACGAATTCCCAGCGACCATTCTGCATTTACTTCCAGAGTGCTCGTGAGGCAAAATTACATTAGACAATTCTCGTCTGAGGCAGTGCATCTTTCTTTCGATGCAACGCAAACTGCTTTACTTTCTGATTATAATCTTAAATCAAATAACCTTTTTTTGAAAAAAAATAATGCAAATGGGCTTTATTAGTAGTCATTAACATTGCCCGAAAAGATATTTGTATCGAGCTTCAGTTTGTTCCAAATTATATTTATGTAGTATTTCTTATACCACTTCCTACCAATATATTTGAGAGTTTGAAAATATGTGATATCGTTGGCTTCAGGAAACGCTCTGTTAATTGTATGAAATGGTAAGTTAAAATGACTAAAACCAAAAATTCGTTCTTTTTCATCCCATTTGTTCGAATGCGTATGGAAATCTATTTAATGATTTGTGTAATAATCCCATTATGATAACTGCCCAAACTACTACTTCTTCAAAACGCTTTTCGAGAACATTCCAGAGAATCAACGTCAGATACATATCTGCTTTTCTAATGGTTTTAACCTGAGAGAGAGGAGCCAGCTCGCGTTTGTTGTGATCACCCTTATGTCAACGCGAACCAGTCACGGTGAACCAAGGGGAAGTATTTAAATATGTAGAAAATTTTGACATGACATTTTTTGCAAGACACTTTCTTTGAAAATAATTTTGACGTTGAACCACATCTTTCATTTCTATACTGGGGTGTAAGTTCAAAGCTTCGAGAACGAGAGTGTTACATCCGCGTTGATGGAATTGAGCTTCGTTTACTAGTTTAGGGGAGCGTCAAAGAATAACTAAATTTCAGGCGGAATGAACATTGAAATTATGAATGAAAATTAACCTTCACGTATAAAATTAGTTATCTATTTGAATGAAAACCACTTTTTTTGCAGGTGGTGAAAAAATGTCATGCCAAAATAGTTTTTGAAAACAACTTTATATTATAATGAAAAAAAGATTGAGTGGTAATGATGAAAATGTATAGCCATATGATTACATAAAAGTCAGAAATATGTGTTTCAAGTAATTGAAAAACATGATGTGAAAATTTTCATTCAAATTTTAACATTAGAAAACTGGCTTCATGTTTTTTAATCTGATAGAGATTATACTAACGAATTTGGGACCCAATTGATGGCTCCTAATTGGAAATCGCCACCAGACGTCGACATCGTACCACTGTCATCGCGAATTGGAGAAACAGGATTTTAAGCAATTATACCTCTTTGCCGGTTGAAAGAAATGACCGCTTCATTCGAAAGATAAAATGGCTACGCGTTATATGTGTGTTACTTATTGATCCAAAAACTTGATTCCATAGCTCAAAAATTGATTTGAAAGCAAGCTATTGAAATCACAAAAATCTGTATATAAGCAGGTGTCAGCTCGGAAATCCACTCAATTATAATTGTACAGAGGTTGCAGCATGTTATCGCTGCTCAAGATTGATGTGGCGAAGCTAATTTCGTGATGATTTCTTTAACTCTGAAAAAATCAACAAATTCGCGAGAATTGAATGAGCGATCGTAAAAAGCCACAAATGGACCCAAAACACTCATAAATTCACACGAGATCTCTACCGGAAAGCAAATCATAAAAATCAGTTGCTTGTTATTTCGGATATTGTTTATATTGTTTTCGTTTTACCCCCATATATTCCTGTTAGACGTAATACTACGTCAAAAATCAAATCGGAGATAAAAACGTACAAAAGTACTCACAAACAAAGATTCACGTTAAGTTTGAACACTTTTCTCAAAAATGAATG
Source organism: Toxorhynchites rutilus septentrionalis (assembly GCF_029784135.1). Taxonomy (NCBI): domain Eukaryota; kingdom Metazoa; phylum Arthropoda; class Insecta; order Diptera; family Culicidae; genus Toxorhynchites; species Toxorhynchites rutilus. The sequence goes on from NC_073746.1 coordinate 131,264,008, forward strand.
ACAACAACTTGCTTGATTGAAATTGTCCGATTTGAATTTTCTTGATGAAAATGTGTGAAAAGAATAAAAAGAAAACAAACTATCTGTCATTCAGCTGGCTCCTCTCTCTCAGGTTTTAACGTAGCAATTGTTTCCAGAGCAAAAATAAAAACTGAAATTAGAAACATTTCTTCGGTGACTTCAAAGGACAGTACAACAGTAAAACTGCACAATCAAGCGAATATTTTTACAGTTAAGCATGAAATAACATCTGAAGAAACTTATTTGACAGTAAAATCGTTCGCCTGCAGACAATCTTCGAGAAACGAGTGTCTATCGAAAAGAGTTTTTCTGAAGACTTCTGCAATTGTTTAGTGCAATTGAATGTTGTTTCATTTGAAGCTAATCGAGGTACTATTTAAAAAACAGGAAGTGGGTTATATCTATGGTATAACCGCAAGGGTGACGTAGGACTATCGTTGATTTAGAGATCATTTGTTTGAAGTTGAATCTGAATTCATTCTGAATGACAGTTGGAGAACTTCGAAAACGAGAGCGTTACGTTGGAGGCACAAGGTTTTATGCATCCAATATTGGATACGGAAATATCCTACTGATGGGGAAGAATAATCTTCAGAAGCTATCCTGTTAATTGCGATTGATTGAAAAATCACAAAACCAAATGTATTTGGTCACAGTGTTTCATGGATAGAAAACATTAAAATAAACTCTTTCACATGAATGTAATTTTAAATACCCAGAGGAACTGGCAGATTATTTTCAGTAACGATTAGATATTTCCACATTTTCCTCGATACTGGAAGCCCACCAGTGGTTAATGCTAACTCGATAACCATCTGTTAATAGCACTTGATTGAAACATATTTGGTCACAGTGTTACATGGATAGAAAACATTCAATTAAACTCTTTCACATGAATATATTTTGAAAATTCCCAAAGGAACTGGCAGATTATTTTCCAGCAATGATTAGATCTTTCCGGAACTTTCTCGATGCTGAATGGCATCCTAACGGAAAGAGTTCTGCGCGTGTATGTGTCGATCCTTCGCCGTCCACCTCCTCCAGCACGTTAGGCAACGATGTTGTCTTGTCGATGTCCTCACGAAAAATGAATGTGTCTCACCACCAGAATATCGCTTAAGTATGCTTTTTGTGTGTGATTGAATCGAGAGAAGGTGTGGTTTACGATGGCAATTTGGAAGGCAAACTAGAGGGGAACGAACTCTCTGAGCTCGGAACTTTCGGCGACTGAGCAATAATCGATTGCGGGCGCATACAATATTGGATACGGAAATATCGTACTGATGGGGAAGAATAATTTTCTGAAGCTATCCTGTTAATTGCGATTGATTGAAAAACCACAAAACCAAATGTATTTGGTCACAGTGTTACATGGATAGAAAACATTCAATTAAACTCTTTCACATGAATATATTTTGAAAATTCCCAAAGGAACTGGCAGATTATTTTCAGTAACGATTAGTTATTTCCACATTTTCCTCGATACTGGAAGCCCACCAGTGGTTAATGCCAACTCGATAACCACCTGTTAATAGCACTTGATTGAAATATGTTTGGTCACAGTGTTACATGGATAGAAAACATTCAATTAAACTCTTTCACATGAATATATTTTGAAAATTCCCAAAGGAACTGCCAGATTATTTTCCAGCAATGATTAGATCTTTCCGGAACTTTCTCGATGCTGAATGGCATCCTAACGGAAAGAGTTCTGCGCGTGTATGTGTCGATCCTTCGCCGTCCACCTCCTCCAGCACGTTAGGCAACGATGTTGTCTTGTCGATGTCCTCACGAAAAATGAATGTGTCTCACCACCAGAATATCGCTTAAGTATGCTTTTTGTGTGTGATTGAATCGAGAGAAGGTGTGGTTTACGATGGCAATTTGGAAGGCAAACTAGAGGGGAATGAACTCTCTGAGCTCGGAACTTTCGGCGACTGAGCAATAATCGATTGCGGGCGCATACAATATTGGATACGGAAATATCCTACTGATGGGGAAGAATAATCTTCTGAAGCTATCCTGTTAATTGCGATTGATTGAAAAACCACAAAACCAAATGTATTTGGTCACAGTGTTACATGGATAGAAAACATTCAATTAAACTCTTTCACATGAATATATTTTGAAAATTCCCAAAGGAACTGGCAGATTATTTTCAGTAACGATTAGATATTTCCACATTTTCCTCGATACTGGAAGCCCACCAGTGGTTAATGCCAACTCGATAACCACCTGTTAATAGCCGCGCGTGTATGTGTGTGTAGCGATGTCTTCCCAGGGATCCGTTTGTGGCATCATTCTCCTCCTGATAGATTCCCTTCTGGCCTAGGGTGCACAAACAGGCTCTTGGTGACACCGTTCATCCGCGCTTTCATGATAAATAAAGAGCTTCACCGCAACAGCGACAACATGCTCCAATCGCTGTTCAATTAGAACTGAGTGGATTTCCGAGCGCCGCTCGCTTATATACCGATTGGTGATTTCAATAGCCTGTTTTGAAAGCAATTTTAAGACTATTGAAACAAGTTTTTGGATCAAAAAGTAACAAGTATATAACGCGTAGACATTTTATCTTTCGAATGAAGTGTTTATCATACCATTTCGTTCAGTTTTTTAGGAGCTATTAACGCTCAAAATCTCGGTCTCCGGCGTAACGCTTTCGTTTTCGAAACTTTGATTTTACACCCCGGTATAGAAATGAAAGACGTAGTCCTACGTCAAAAAATGTGTAGAAAGCATTTAAATGAAGAAACTCTTTACTAAACTTTGACTGCAAGATACTAGTTCATATATTGAAGCGAGAATTAGAACAAAGAAAACAATATTATGAATGTTTTATTCCATAAAGCGTGTTGATAGGGGGTTCCTCTTAGCTGTGGTGCAGAATATGTAATCTAATTCCGGATTCAATGCCCCTTTGGAAAAATTATAGGAGGTTGTGTCCAAGACACGACCGCATTGTTGACGTAGAACTACGCTGTAGTTTAATTCAAGCCGCTTGTTTATAACTGCGGGTATTATTTTATAATACTTCGAAAATTTTGAAATAACCATTCTACCAGTTTGGTCGCTCTGAAATGTTTTTTTTTTATTGACGATAATTGTTTGATGATTCATTCTTGTGCTCGCAGTACAATATATGCTCGAGGTAAGCGCAGCTGTCATCCTTAGTGGAGAAAGTTTCGCTACTGGCAAGCGAAACCATATCACATACAAATTTTCAGAACGAAATTTACTTTCTTGGTGACTAAATAAACGAAGTCTTCTCTTCTTTCTTCTTCAATGGCACTAACGTTCCTAGAGGAACTTCGCCGTCTCAACGTAGTATTACTTGCGTCATTTTTATTAGTACTTAGTTGAGATTTCTATGCCAAGTAACACGCCTTGAATGCATTCTGAGTGGCAAGCTCTAGAATACGCGTGATCACAGTGCAAGTCGGAGGAAATTTCTTTGACGAAAAATTCCCCCGACCAGAACGGGAATCGAACCCGAACACCCGGCATGTTAGTTGTGACGCTAACCACTCGGCCAAGGGAGCACAAATAAACGAAGTCTACTATTTGTTAATCTCAACAACCTCGAAAAGAGTAGCACTGCTTCATTATAATCAAGATTAGCGTAAATGCAATCCCAGTCGAAAGCTGTTTTGCGACTGGCACGCGAGCCCAAATAAATTAATAACTTAATAAGATTCAATGAATAACTTGGTATTCCCCAAAAAAATTGTTAGGTGCACAACCTCAACACCTACTTCACCATAGCGTCAGTTCAATGCATTGATGACAGAGAACGAACAATGTTAACTTAAGGTTGAATGTTTGCCTCAGCAGCATTACCAATACCCTAGCGTAAATATTTCCCTCCCGCTATCTCCCCTCCTTGTTTATATTTATCGTTACGACTGCATAATTTACAACACCAAACAATCGTCAATCATAGCATAATAAAAATAGGTGATTGTTGCATCGTTACAGGGCCAATGCACATGGGAGCAGATACAAATGGGGTTTCAACGTAGAGAAGATGCACTATTTTTACGCACGGGTTATGAAGCACGCACGTATGCATACGATGGCTTGAAGCAACTAAATATACACACACTTATCTCCGATTTGCGCTCTTCTCAACAGAAGCCTTTTCTGTTAATATTGCCAGTCTAGATTGCCTTAGCTGTCATCCTTTGTGGAGAGAGTTTTCCTACCGTCATGCGAAACCAAATCACTGACAAATTTCCAGAACATTTATTTTCTTGGTGAGCTATCATCGGCCTAGCTTGATGATTCCCCACACAATTGTGTAGCTCAGAACCCTAATGCAATGGCGTCAGTTTGATGCAATGATTGTAATGCCAGAGGCATCGAAAGATACTGAAAGTTTGCCTTCCTTCCTTGCTTGAGACTCCAAACATCTTTAGTTCATTCGTCTCTAATCTTCAAACAGGCCCTTGGAAAACTTTACTCTATCCATAATATTACTCCCCCTCCGTATTGCCTTGAGAAAGGCATTCGATCCCTCGCCGTCCAGCTCGTCCACCAACGATGTTGTTCAGTCGATTTACTCCCGAAGAATGAAAGTTTTCCTTCTTCTTCTTTCTTTGTTTTTAAGAGGCTTTAAACTTTGCAGTTCATTCGCCTCTAAGGTTTTCCTCAGCGAGATCCACTGTTTATACTCTAGGCAAATATTCCCCTTCGTTTTTCTTCATTTCCTTCGTTAACGGATACGTTACATCTTATGATTTTCCCTTCGTTGCTCGTCGATAAGTTGTTCGTTATTGACAGCTCTGTTCGGGAAAGCACACAAATGGACAGAACAAATGTATGAGGAAATGGAAATGCTTCCGATTTTCATCAATTTAAACCATATACCGACTATGGGATTGTAATGTATAGCATATCAAACAAATCTTAGGGAATTTCCGATTAGTTTGGTGTGTAAATCGCCGAAATTCGTTCGCGGCAAAAATAGTTATTAACGTTAACTTAATTTCATAAAAACGTGACCTGTTTTCTGATTTGGCACCCTTAATGAAAGACGTAGTTCTACGTCAAAAAACACGAATGTCGTAATAACATGTGCTTATTAACGGAAATTTCATTTGTAACATCAAAATCTTTCGATCGGTAGGACAAAATGATCCTTAAAAAACTGATCCCGGTGCTGAGCATACCTAACGCAGCTGTATCAATGGGCCTGATTCTCGAAAACACTACGAATACACTTTACGGTGGAAACGGTATGAAACGTATTCGCGATGACAACGGTACGGTGTCGACATCTGGATACGAGATTAGTTTCCCACCAAACTTATCATTATAATATCAAATTATCTTCAGATGAAATTTTTGTGTGAGATTATTATACCACATGAAGAAAACAAAGTTTTCCACTCATATTGAATACCAGTTTGATACGAAGAAGTTAATTTTCATTAATGATTTTTTATTTGAAAAGTGCTCATTCTGCCTGAAAACTCATCTTTATCTTCGACACTTCACTAACTCGTAAAACGTAGTTCAATGGCGTGCCGTTTATTTCGTTTCCACCGTGAAATGTATTCGAGAATCAGGGCCAATGTGTCATTAACGTCAAATAACGTCGCAAAATGGATGTTAAAATACGAGAAATATTTGGGAACGGGGGTACAACCATCAGAAAAGGTGGACTGAATCTGCTTCTTTTAGTACAGAGTTCTGTATATGAACTCTGTTTTTGAGCTGGTATTATAAAATTTGGATCGCACTCGTTTCGCTAAGTCTTTCTCAAATTATTTGGAAAATCCTATAATATTCCGGTCATTTCATCATATTATTAACATCCCACACATACTCTGCAGATACAAATGTATCAGCAGTTCGCTATGTCAAATTTACTCTCACGTAGACCTGGATTTAGAACACAGAATTCAGTTTATACTCAAATATGACGTAGCTAAGAAGTTGAAAACAAAGATCCTCCACTACCAATAAAAGCTTGATCGCTCAATGTTTATGTGACTTCCATGCAGAATACATATTTCAGTGAAGAAGTTCGATGATATGGAAGAATATTCGACATAACCATTTTATGGATAAATATGGAGTACCCAAAATAGGCGGAAAATGCAGAAAAGATATCATTTATTTGAATTGAGCTGAATGTATTTAATAAAAATCTGTTTAACGTGTCCACGTGGACATAATCTGTACCCCCACCCCCCTCACCGTGGACAAGCGTGGACGTTTTAATACCCCCTAGCCCTCCCCCCCCGTGGTATGTGGACAGCCCCTAGGTGGCATTAAATAGAAAAATGAACAAAAATGCCTGACCGAATGGATGGTCTAGTTTTGTTCTATAACCTTCAAGGCATCTAGTATCACATATGACAACAGTGTCCGTGACGATTTTCGTTGCGATAATGACGTGGCAACGTAGTGTTTGATGCAGTGAACCAGTGTAGCGATAAACACGCATGTTTTTCAAATTTTGCACAAGTGCTACAAAATACGTTAAAAAATAATATGATCGTGTTCTGGATAGAGAATTTTATTCTGATTTCGAATTTGTATTCCGGTTTTATTTTAAAAAATGTTGAAGCTGAGAAATGAGTGTTTGAAAGTAAGTACTTTTTCGACATTGAATTTATACAAAAGCAGACCTACAAGAAATTCTCCAAATATCTCCAAAGTTTTTTATAACAAAATGTCTTTCTTAGGGCCCCCTCTACACTTTTCCTTTATGACTTCTGGCCACTTTGCGAAAAATATGCCATAAGTATTTTGATACCCCTCACGTGTTTTTCTTTTTTTTTTTAATTTTATCCCCTCCCCCTGCACCCCCTTTCGGGTTTTGAGTAAAAAGAATATTGAAAACGTTTTCAGGAAGTTTGAAAACATATATTTAGACACCCCACACGTGTTTTTTCAGAAAATTTCAAATTTTACCCCCTCCCCCAGCCCTTGCTTTGGAGTTCATAATCAAAATGACTCAAAAATAGATTCAGCACCTTCGAAAACTGCCGTACACCAAATTTCAAGGCATTTCCAATCATTTTTCTATTTAATGCCTCCTAGAATTTCTGAGGGACCACTGTGTGACAAGGGCCAATGAATAAATGCTTTAACTGAGTGAGAGACGCGGACTTTCACCAATATTTATAGATTTTTGTGTATAAGTTTCAAACATCATACACACCAGATGGGCCAAACAGTAGAGCCTGCCGGGCCGCAGGTTGAGTATCGCTGCTTTTCCACTATAGATGCTCAATAGTGTTCAATAGTGTTCAAGTCCGGTGATTGCGAAGGTGCTTTAAGTTGATTGGGATATTATAGAGCAGGCACTCCTGCACGATGAGATCAGTTTGCTTCGAGTTATTATCAGGTTGTAATCACGATTGAGATCTAATTTCTGCAGGGGAAACTGCAGGTTACGTTTTAGGATGAATTACCAGTTATGTTGAAAAAAATACGTGTTCATACTGCTCTAAAGAAGTATGCCCAATCTGCCCGTACATTTACACCCAATAAAAAAGAACTGATCTTTTACATGAAACGACAAAGCGGTGAAATAAATCTGTGGAAAAGTTCACAAATAATACTAGCACGAATTGATATGCAGAGTCATAAATTTCTGTATGAAGTGTACAGAGCTTATTTTGTTGACTGCTTTTCTTATATGTTTTTCGTGATAATCAGTCAGTGTGAGATTTCTTTCAATATCTTTATCAAATAATTGAATTTTAATACGGTTTTCACGGAGACACTTAATAAGTGTATTTCTAACACAATTGCTGGAAAATAGGTGTTATTGGTTGAATGACGAACCCAAACTAATGGTGGCCCATTTGGCCTCGCCTGGTCATAATCCATCATATCCTACCCATGTTTGCATAGGAGACGTAATTACCAACAACATTAGTGTTGGGAAAACGCATTTGTGTTGTTTCTTTCGCCTACAAGCGTAACCATTCAAATTTCCAATTAAATAATCTGTCCAGTTGAAGTTGATATTATCGGCAAAAAGAGGGCCTAAGATATTTTGCGGATTGAAACATCTTTTTCCCATTTGGAAAACGCCTGCGTCTATTTATGCGGACAATCAATCGTTTCAATGAACATTTGTTCGCATAGCTAGACGTAATCACCAGGTTGCTCTGTCTGTAGCGTTAGTATTTGCATTTCCGATAATAGTCAAACTTTTCCGTAGGTAGTTTCAGTTGTTATCGGGTAAAATCGGAAAGGTTTGGAAGAAATTTAGTGAAATGTCTGGAAAAGGTGCTCTGGATTTGTTGCGAGTCTATGATAGTACTTTTTTCCTGAATTTTTTTTCCTGGAATTTCCTGGGATTTGATAAGAACAGCAGGTTCGTGTTTTTCAATTAATTGAATTTGTGTTGGTAATTTTAGCAACATAATTTACCGATATCACGATCAATCGCATAAAGTTGGTGGAGTGACTTACACCAACGGTATGAGTAAATACTGAGTATGTGGAATAATTAGATGTCGAATTCGAGGAGTTATAATGCTAAGAATCAATATTATTTTAATTTTACTACTGATCTGATTGTTTCATTATCTACTTGAAGATTCAAATGCAGAAATTTAGGTAATTATAACAATAAAAAACACAATGGTTTTTCTTTGTTCATCGCAGTGCAGTGTACAGAAAACAGTACAGTACAGAGTACAGCCAAATCTACCTTATTCAATGTTCTGTAACACGATATTTCCTCTAACTCGATGAATTTCATGGCACCTTTGATTTTATGAGCATTCTTCTTTCCATAACTCGATGCCTCCCTTACTCGATGGGGTTTGATTCATCGTTCATGGATTTTCACCTCCCTAACTAGATTAATTTTTTGTTTTTAAGCGTTATTAACTGTTATTTCAATTGCTCTTGAAAGTGAAGCCGAAGTGTTCGTGTAATCAAGGAATTTATTTTTTCAAGTATGGAAAACCACGAAAGACCAGGTCACGATTAAAACGCTAACAATTGCGCAACGTTTGAGCATTACCGGGTAGGTCAAAAATTATGGACGAAAAGGGTCTGAAGCTGCAAAAGATTCCAGTATTGCACATAGTACGATATCAACACTATTCAAGCTAGAGAAAAAATGGTATCGAAAGGGAAAATTTAATCTAGACAAAAAGCATATCGGAATCGAAAAGCTGGAGCGGTCAATGGATTTTTTGTCTCATCAAGTCAGAGAGAATAATTCACCTCTTTCAGGTTCTATTCTTCGGGATATGGCTAGCGAATTTGTCCAGAAACTGGGAATTCTCAACTTCAAAGCACAACCAACATGGATGGAAGCGATAAACTATCGTTGCTGGCCAATGGAAAGAGTAAAAACCAACGATGTTTCAAAAAGAAGAAGCCATTATCAGTGATTTACAAGTGCAACACCAAGAACTGGATGGCCTTAATGCTTCTTGAGAAATGGATCATTTGCATGATTTCCAAAAAAACAACAAATTTTCAAAAAAAAAATAAAAAGTATTATTTCTGGAATTATGTGTAATGGTAATGTATCGTACTTATATCTATGTCTTCTCATGTTCGTTGATAACTGTACAGCGCACCCAAATC